>NC_142805.1:50785336-50852836 GCF_049724085.1 Artemia sp. Qi Xiang Cuo | reverse complement strand
AAGTTCAGTAGCATTTGCACTCGTATTAAATATCGAAAAATAAAATTACTTAGATTCTTATCACCATTATTTAGGCTTATGTGTAAAAAGTCGGTATGAGAGACCAAAGAACAATAAAAAAAAACCTATTTTGACACAAGGAAAGTGATTCTTATCAGTAATAAAATAGATACTTATCAGCATTATTTAAGCTTATGTGTAAAAAGTTGGTACGAGAGACCAAAGAACAATAAAAAAAAAAACGAAGAAAAATCTATTTTGACGCAAGGAAAGTGCCATGAGTAAATTCAATTTCATCTTAAAGAATAAAGCGATCTACACCATCTACCGTTAATCAACGAAAACACAAAGCTAGCTATAAGAGCTTAAACGAAAATGTCATTTTTATCTTTTTGTTTTTTACTATTCTCAGATTTTTTTATGCTAGGCTGAAAATAAAATAAAATTTTTTTTGTCAAAAGGGCATAAAAGAATAAATATTTATGTACCTTTGTTTTACTAGCCTATGTTCTACATGCTAACCCATTCATCACAAATTTTACTATCCTAAAAATATTTAGAAACAAGAATTTCACTCTCCAAAAATTTCAGGATGTAACAAAGTAAATTCAGAACTTTCTTCTAAAAGTTTAATATATTAAAATTATAATTGTTCTGAATTTTTATGGTTCTCTAAGAAAACAGTGCTGTGCTTTTTACTGCCTATTAATCCCACGTAAAAACAATTAATTTTAATTACTAGTTCCCGTGCTCCTAGCTTTGGTTCTCAGTTGTGTCACTTGAAAACCGCAAAAAAAAAAATTAAAACACATCAAATTTTTTTTTAATTCATTTTTGCTACGTTTTTACGAGTTGGACAAACATTGCAGCCCTCCCCCCCCCACCTCCAGGATACGGCCTTTCCTTCAGGGCTGGAATTCGAATCTTGGTGTACCAACTATCTAGTTTGGGACAAGGATCAATGGTGTGACCCTGTAAGCTCATCCAGTGTTGACCTAGCTGTAAATGGGTACCTGGAAAATCTGTAAAAGGTAAACAAGACGGGTGTAAGGAAGCACGTCATAAATGGCCAAATAATTTAACCATTCAAACCACAATTTATAGAATTAGGCAGTAAGTTTACCGCAGATGATTTCTGGCTCTTCATTCTCGGTGCGAACAAAAAGCTCCTCCCACTTATTTATGCATTAGAGGGTTAGTGTGTATGCGTCAATTAATGAGAAATGGTTAGAAATTGCATTATTCGTAATTGCGAAAGCAGAAAAATAACTTGGTGAGCCGGCCAAGTGGTTTGCAACTGTCCAATCTCACAGGTATGACTTAATTTATATACAAATTATAGCTTAATCTATTATTTATATACAGTGGACTCAACTGATTAAACTATGTGGGATTTTATAAAAAAGGGGGCGGGGGGTTGATGAAAGGTGTGAAAATAAGGATTTTTTTTCTTCTTCTAATAACTGGTGGAATAGATTTGGTGGTTTCAGGGGCGGATCCAGGATTTTTTAGGGGGTGGGGCAAATTTGGTTTATACAATAAACTACAGTTATGAGTAAGCTTAATTAATGCAAACTATTGTTAATTAGGTAAATTACACTACTTTAGGGGGGGGGCACCCTTGCCCCCCCCCTCTGGATCCGCCACTGGTTGGTTTATGATTTTTTTTTTTACGTCGTGATATTTATTTTCTCAGATTGTATTTCCGGTGAAATTTGAAAAGGCTAATTACCTGTTTTGGCGGAGAGCCGAGATAAGACTAGTTTCGTTTTCAATCAATGTTTTCGTATGCAATGGGCAGACCTTTCCTGAACTTTAAACAATAAACAGCTCTGTTTGAAAATCTTTGCACTTTGTGAATTTAGATAGCGATAAGGGTTCCTGATTGAGACCAATTTTAGGACTTGGGTTCTAATTATTGATTGCTGTGGTAAAAGTTGCCACAATAACCCTATCCAAGAAAATACCAAACGTCCGTTAAGAAGTGTTTTTCGTAAAATCCTTAAGGAGTTTTCAGAAAATTGAAGGACATCACACATTTTAGTGGCAGATCCAAAATTTTACGATGCTTTACGCTAGAAAAGCTCCTATTATAGAATATTCTTCCAGTTTTTTTACCAGAAAATAAATAAAATGCATTTTTTACTGCTGAGTCTGTATAATCTTAGACCTTTTACGGCACAATTTCCAAAATATTTAAAAAACTTTTTTCTAACGGGGAACTATAAGAAATAATACATTTTTAGATTTCATGTCATGTGTTTCCGTTCAACTGTCAACTGTCATGTGTTATATATATATATATATATATATGATATATATATATATATATATATATATATATATATATATATATATATATATATATATATATATATATATATATATATATATTTATATTTATATCGGCGCGTACAAACAACTTTTCTCATTTGATCTGGCATGAGCGGTCCAATTACCCTGGAACACGTATTTTGGCAGAAACTTTCTCAAAATGCCTTTGAAACTAACTTGAGACTTCGAAACCTATTTTTAATTCCTAAAAACATCTAATAATAACATTGCACTACTAATTATCGATTTTCATGTATGTATTGGAATAAATTAATTTAAAATTAGTTTCTTCAAAATTAGTATTCCAACATTTAAGCCAAGTTTCGCGTTCAAGAGAAATCTGACATCTCTACCCATGAAAAGATCTAGTGTCGCGTTTGTTTATAAGTTCTCTGGAGCACGCGCCCCTTGGTCCGGGTTTTTATAATTGATGTGATAGAGAAAGATCAAACTGCTAATATATATACTGTGATTCAAACATAAGAACAATAATAAATTCTGATCCATATCAGCTTTTAATTTATTTCAGTATTGATTTTAGGCAAAACTTGTAAAGAAAAAATTCTTTTATTCGAGAGGACAACCTGGACTTAAAAAAAACTCATCGAGAAAAATTCCCTCTAATGTTCCCTTTGTATCCCCGACCCTCAATTTATCCCTTGTCCCTCTATCTATCCATCTGTTCCCTTAATGTCAAGCTTAATTATTAGATACAAACAACATTTTTGTTCGAGATTTTATAATTATCTCTGTTTTTACTCGAAGACACTACGCTGTGTTGAAAACTTTTTTTTCAGATACTAGCTCGCACTGAATTGTGCTGACAGAAGGACCAGGTGTGTTCCACCTTAAGTAACTTCTGAAATTCAGATATTACGTGAAAATTTGTTTAAACGTAAGCTCCACAGACTCTCGCATACCCTAGAGTCTCAATAAAATACGTTCAAAAACTTCTGAAAAATGCAAGAAGACGCTAATTTAACTTAAATTACTTTCTTTATCCAATTAAGGCACCATGTATTTTCCACAGAACTTTTTTCTTATATATCCGAATTAATAACTCGTTTCGTCTGTGCTCTTTTTCTTTTCTCTTTTTGAAGGAGAATCGAAAATAGTCAAGAGGGCTTACACATTTCAACTGGCATATTTCTTTCTGGCGCAGGAAATGGTGCCAATTCAGCTGCAGGCAAATAAAATTCACGAATCGTTTTTGGCATGCCTAGTTTTGCAAAAGTGGGCGTTACTCCTTCTCTAGACTCTGGTCGGCATCGGATGTCAAATAAAACTGAAGTCTGAAAATTGAAAAGGCAACAGATTTTAGAACAACATAAGAAAAACTTAACAGGATAGAGGGCCCCACAGCATTATGTGAATAATTACATACGAAACGCCATCTTTAAATTTCTCTTGGATACGTACCCGCAATATAACTTCAGGGTAATATTAATAGAATTTTAGGTTTATTATTTTTGATTAAATAAATTTCTGTCAATTTGAGTTAACAAATTCTTTATTCCGCACCAAGGGCCCCCAAGCCCACTACTGGTCTTAATCAGCACTGGTATGCCTAAAACTGTTCAAAAATAACAAGGCAAAAGATCACAGCAAATGAAGTATTCATTGATGGCCATTGACGTTCTCAGAAAGGAAAACAAACTACTTGCATTAACTACGATGTCTTATATGGCGAGGCAAATATTTGGGAACCTACTAAAAGAATTTTCCATTTTATAATGAGCGGAATATTGGTTTGAATTCTAGAAAAATGCATCGAATTACAAAAAGAATCAAATCACAAAAAGGAACGAATTTACGACATGTATTCGAAGAAAGTAAAGGAAAGTATACCCCTCAAAATACAAGTAAAAATTTAACCTTTATTATCCAAGTGCACAATGTTAAGGCTCGAGACAATAATGTTAAGGGCAATATCTCTAGGCAATTTTTATTATACAATGGGCATCTAAATATGGCCCTTTAGGTCTTTTACTTTACTTTTACTTTACTTTACTTTAGGTCTTTACTATGAGGCATTTATTTTGGGGACAACTTATCCTAAGTGAATAAATTTGTTTAAAATACTTCAGTTAACATTAGCGAGACCAGCTTAAGCCTCTTTAATCGAAAAACAAGAGCAATTTGGCTGCAAGAGATGAGAAAAAGACTCCAATCTGAACTTAGTGATAGGGAATAATATTAAAAATAATAAAATACACAAGAAAACTCATAAATTGGTATTCCATCAAAACCCCTGGCAAGAAACGTGTGGCAAAACCTTTTTAGTCAGAATCCCTCAGAAATATCGTTTTTCTCTGAATTTTCTAGAGTTAAAAACGAAAAAAAAAAATTATAACCGAAAAACAACTCAAATGATTTCCCTTTACGTGAGTTCCAAACTTCGAGAATAGCCTCCCAAAGGAAACGGGAGTTATCTGAATATATTTTCCTCAACGTGGAAAGTATAAACCTAAATACAATACAAAAATTGTTTTCTTCCTCTTACGAGCCCAGTCCTCATTAAGGGCGGGGTATGGTTAAATCATTATCGACAAAGAATTTATGGACTTAGAATTCAAGGATTTTCACAAAAAAATAATACTTTAGTTGGTTTAATGAATTAAAATTAAACTTGATTTCAGGCACTAACGAATTAAGTTTAAAAATTGTACGAACTAGGTTTAGAATAAATAGTGGACCAGTCCATCTTAGGCAGCCCAATCGCGCTGCCTAAGTAAAGAACGATGTTGGCACAATGTATTATTTATTTTTATTTCTTTAGACCAGGGCACTTCGTATCGAAGGAGTTGTCGTAGAAACTTTGAATAGGGCTCATTCGATTGGAAATTGGAGTGGCGTGTGTACTTTTTAATAGTCGAAAGTGATTGGAAGGCAACTAACAACCCTACCACGCCCACCATTTCCCCAAACACATCCAATCAAAATTTTGAGATAGCTATTTTGTTCAGCGTAGTTGATTTCCAGGTAGAAATTATTTTCTTGAGAACACTCCCCCACAACCCTCAAGGCAAGGGTTTTAAGTTATGCCCTGGTGGCATATAAGAACGATGTTGGCACAATGTATTTTTTTTTTTCTTTCTTTAGACAAGGGCACTTCGTATCGAAGAAGTTGTCGTAGAAACTTTGAAAAGGGCTCATTCAATTGAAAATTGGAGTGGTTTGTTCCCTTTTTAATAGTCGAAACTGATTGAAAGGCAACTAACACCCCTTCCACTCCCACGCTTTCCCGAGACACATCCAATCAAAATTTTGAGGTAGCTATTTTTTTCGGTATGGTTGATTTCGAGATAGAAATTATATTTTTGAGGAGGACACTCCCCCATAGCCTTCAGGGCGAGGAATGTAAATTATGCCCTGGGTGCATATAAGGTTTGTTATAAAAAGCGTTGTCGTAGAAACTTCAAAAAGACTCATTCTATTGGAAATTCAAAGGGCTAGTGCCCTTTTTAATAGTCGAAAGTGATTCAAGGGCAACTAACCCCCCTCTCACGCCCACATTTCCCCCAAAAACATCCAATCAAAATTTTGAGATAGCCATTTTATTCAACATAGTTGAGTTCTAGAAATTAGGTCTTTTAGGATGATAACCCCCTCAGAGCCCTTAGTGCAAGGGTTGTAAGTTATGCCCTGGGGGCATATAAGGTTTATATAGGAAGTTGTTTTAAAAATTTCAAAGGGCTCATTTGATTAGAAATTGAGAGGGCTACTGCCTTCTTAATAGTCTAAAGTGAGTGGAGAGTAATTAACCCCCCTCTTACGCCCACTATTTCCTCAAACACATTCAATCAAAGTTTAGAGATAGCCATTTTGTTTAACATAGTTGAAAGGTCCGAAAATTATATATTTAAGGATGACAAACCCCCCAAAGCCCCCTGGGCAAAGGTTGTAAGTTATGCCCTGGGGGTATATAAGGTTTTTATACATAGCGTTGTCGTAAAAACTTCAAAAGGGGCTCAGTCAGTTGGAAATTCCGAGGCCTAGTGCCCTTTTTAATAGTCGAAAGTGATTGGAGGGTAACTAACCCCCTCTCACGCCCACCATTCCCCCAAACACTTTACCTTTTACTTACTTAAAGCTCTTGCTCGGCAGCGTCGCCAGCGTAGAGGGAACCAGTCGTCAGCGCCGTCAGTCGTCTGCAGAGTGGTCGGTTCAGGGCGAGGGTTGTCGCTTCAGCCAGGTTTATGTTTCTGGAGGCGAGCCGATCACGGATGACGTCCGCCCATCTGGTGCGTGGTCTTCCCCTAGGACGCCTACAGCCGTTTGCAGCTGGGTCGAAATCGAAGATGAGCCGGGCGGGTGTTTGGGCAGGAAGACAGAGCAGATGACCATACTAACGCAGCGAGCGAGACTCAAGCTGCTCGGACAGGGGTGGAAGTTTGAAGGACATGAGGATTTCCGAATTTCGTACCCTGTCCAACCATCGGGAGCGTTCGATTTTTCGGAGGTGTTTTGTCTTGATGGCATCTACCTTCAGCGTCTGTGTCTGAGTCAGCGACCAAGTCTCGGCAGAATAGAGCATCACGCTGGCAATCGAAGCAGAATATATTCGTGCTTTGGTGAGGCGGCTGATCTGGGGTTTATGGAAGACTGTTTTTAGAAGCTGACCGAAGACAGAATTTGCTTTTGCCGCTCTTGCCGATATTTCAGCATCTAGGCATCTCTTTCAGCAGACAATGGAACCAAGGTAGGTAAACTTCTTGACTACCTTTACAGTTTGGCCAAAAATTTCCACAGATGACAGGGGGTTGGACGGCGCTTTCTCAACGGGCATTATCTTGGTCTTCGACCAATTTATTTTCAGACCGAGTTTCTCAGCGGCAGAGGCCAGTGTTACCAGTGTAGTTTTGAGGTCACTAATGTTTTCGCATATTAGCGCCACGTCGTCGGCAAAGTCGACGTCTGAAAGAACTCTTCCAGCAAAGCCTATGCCAAACGGCTGCACCTGCTGTGTTTTATTCAGGATGTGGTCTATTACACAGTTAACGAGCTCAGGTGCAGCGGCACATCCTTGCCGGACACCATTTTGAATTTTGAAATATCCAGAAGGCCGTCCATTTACGATCACCGCACTTTCAGTGTTATTATACAGCTCTTTGAGGAGACGGACGATTTTCGTGGGTATGCCAGCAGACTGGAGGATTAGCCATAGTGACTGCCAATCGACAGTGTCGAAGGCAGATCGAAAATCGACAAAGGCAATGTACGCCTTCCTCTTATATTCAAGAGTTTTCTCTACTAGCTGTCTAATCGTATGGATTTGCTCGGTGGTGGACCTGCCTGGCATGAAGCCAGCTTGCTGGGGGCGACAGAGGGCATGGAGGTAGCTTGTTGCCCGTTTGAGAAGCAGCATAGCGAAGAGCTTTCCAGGAACTGAGAGTAAAGTTATGCCACGATAATTGCTACATTCTACTTTGCTCCCCTTCCTCTTGTAGATTGGTACAAGTAGGCCCTTCTTCCAGTCTTAGGGGATTTTTTCAGAGTGCCACACTAGGTTAAACAGCATTTGTAGCCAGAGGATCATGGCTGGACCCCCATTTTTAAGGAATTCCGATGTTAGGCCACAAATTCCTGGCGCTTTGTTATTCTTTAGCTTTCAGGTGGCAGCTTTTATCTCCTCCGCTGTAAATTCAGGACCATCAGGAGCAGGTATGGTAGTAGCCGCAGCAGCCGCTAGCTCGTGGTCCGTCTGGTCTGGTGGATCTGAGTTGAGCAGTTTCTCAAAGTGGTCCTCCCACTGGCGGAGGCATTGTGATTGGTCGTAGATATTCTCACCGCTAGCGCTTCGAAGGTATGGCGTAGTTTGAGTGTGCTGACCTGACAGCTCACGAAGAATCTTGTAGGTGGCTCCACTGTCCTTTTTCTTGGCGGCCTCTTGCAGTTCGGATGCCTTGCTGTCAATAAATGCCTTGCGGTGTTTATGCAGCATGGAATTGCGCTCTCTGTTTAGCAGTCTGTATGTAGCCATGTCCCCGCCAAGACGTGCTTCTCGCCTGAGCTCTATGATGGCAAGAGAGTGATTACGGGTCCAGTCCTTCTTCTTCCGTTGCCTCATTCCAACAACGTTAGTTGCTGCCACAAGAGTGTTCTCTTTGAAGGTCTTCCATGCAACTTCACTATCATCGCATTGGCCGAGGACCTCAAATTTGTCGGATATCTCCACATGGTACCGCTCAGCCAGAGCGGGGTCCTGTTGGATGCGACCGATATCAATTTTCCGAGAAGACTGGCTGTTCTTCATAGCTTTGAGGCGGAGCTTAATTTTGGCTGCTACCAGCCGGTGATCGGTGCTCGCGAGCTCAGCGCCACAGTAGGTGCGGCAATTTTGGACAGGCGACAGCCATCGTCTACGTACGATGATATAGTCGAGAATCTTCTTTGTTGATCCATCATTGCTATACCAGGTGTACTTGGCTATATTCGGTCTCTGGAACCATGTGTTCGCAATCCTTAGATTATGGGCCAGACAGTAATTCAGCAGCCTCTCTCCATTATTAATTAGGCTATCCACTGTAACAGGTCCAACAGTGAGATCCCACAGGCCTGATTCGTTTGAAACACTTGCATTCAAGTCTCCTAGGAGGAGGAGGTAGTCATGGGAAGGTACAGAAGATAGTTCAGAACTAAGCAGGTTATAGAAATCGTCTTTGTCTTCTTCATCAGCGTCGTTTGTGGGGGCATAGCACGTAGTGACAGTTATTTTGCCGTGCTTCCCATCCAGTCTTGCGGTCAGGAGTCTAGGCGATACTGGTTTGAATGACAGGAGGGCCCTACGTGCAGCACTGTTCAGTACTAGGCCAACGCCTCCTCTTCTTTGGCTACCGCCAGACCACAGCAATGTGCGTCCTTCATCTATGTCCTCTTCACCATGTCCAGGGAGGTGTGATTCGGTGACTCCAGCTATTGTGACTTTATATTTTTTTAGTTCTTTTGCTAAAAGAAGCTTCGAACCGGGTTGGTTCAGCGTCAGGACGTTCCAGGTGGCCACATTGGCGCCACCTTGGTCAACGATGTTCAGAGGGGATCGTTCTTGGGCGGTCCGGGGTCGAGGCGAGATTTGAGAAGACATATCCAAGGCTGAATTATATCTGATTCCATTCGTAGCAATAAGGGTTTCGGGAGGAGGGCTGCCAACCCAACCGTCCCTAGGTGCATTTGGTTCCCCGGTGGCTAGCCGGATATTCAGAGGCATGTGGAGGGTCGTTTATCATGCGCCAAATTGCATGGGAACTATCTCCGGACGAGCACCACTACCTCCAAACACATCCAAACACAAACACACACATCCAATAAAAATTTTCAGATAGCCACTTTGTTCAACGCAGTAGAAAGTTCTGGAAATTAGGTCTTTGAGGATGACAACCCCCCTCCCCCCCGTCATTAGGGGAAGAAGTGTCGGTTGTACCCTGGGGGCATATTAAATTCTAATTGAGAGTGTTGTCATATGAACTTCAAAGGTGCTCAACCTATTTGAAATTGAAAGGGCTAGTGCCTTTTTTAATGTTTGAAAGTTATTGAAGAGCAACTAACGCCCCTCTCATGCCCACCATTTCCCCAAACACATCCAATCAAAATTTTGAGAGAGCTATTTTGTTTAACGTAGTTAAAGTTTTGGGAAATTAGGTCCTTGAGGATGACAACCCCCCTCACAGCCCTTAGGGTAAGGGTTGTAATTTATGCCCTGGGGGCATATAAGGTATTTATACAAAGCGTTGTCGTATAAAATCAAAAAGAGCTCATTCGATTGGAAATCGAAAGCCCTAGTGCCCTTTTTAATAGTCGAAAGTGATTCGAAGGCTTGAAATTTTTATAGTATAGGTCGATGTGGGTACAAAGTATTATTTTTTTTTTTTTTTAGACCAGGGCACTTCGTATAGAAGGAGTTGTCATAGGAACTTCGAAAAGGGCTCATTCGATTGAAAATAAAAAGGGCTGATACCCTTTTTAACAGTTGAAAGTGATTGGAGGGCAACTAATCCCCCTCCCACGCCCGCCCTCCCATTTGCCCATTATGTTTAAAAGCTAAATGTTGATTAAACAGATTAAATTTAATCCTTAAGATTAAATCAAAATGCAAATTCCCAACAAGATATCTCAGCAGTAGCCCAAGAACGACTGAGGGTATTATGTTCAAACTTTCGGGACTACTTCTGTTCTTAAAATTTAACCAAATCAAAATAGCGGAATCGTATCCAAGCTATCAAAGAAAGTAAACAGATTTTTTTGCGGATAGTATCAGGTTTTCCATTTCAGGTCAACTAGAGGAGGTAGGAAACTAAATTAAACACTACTGTTTGTGTCCAGATTTTTAAAAGGGTGTATGTTGTTAAAAATTGCTGAAAATTTTTCTCCAGCATACATATAGCAGGCCAAACTATAAATTCTTAAAAAAACGAAAATATTTAAATATTATTTTTTTTTTCCCTGAAAAGACTGTGCCAATGTAAAAGCAACAGAAATTAATTGAAAAAAAATTTCCGAGAAAAAAAGTTTTTCAAAGAATATTAAAGAACTCCATTAAACAAAAAATAAGCAAAAATAAAATAAAATAATCTACCTAGCGTGAAACTACCACAAATCAGCATCGATAAATAAATGAAACCCAAAACAAATAGAAATTACTATAAATAACCGAGTCAAACTCAAAACGAACAGATATTAACATGAGTTGGGCTCAAAACCCTTATGCCTTCCCAAGGCCAGAACATAATTTGCACTTTACTGAAAACAATACAAATGAATGTGCATTGTCAGTTTAATATACATATACTGATATTTAGTAATCAAAAGGGTAATATTCTTTGATTTATTAAAGTTAAAAAAGTAAAAACATTTATATTTTTTCAGTAAAGGGCAAATTATGTTCTGGCCTTGGGAAGGCATAAGGGTTTTGAGCCCAACTCATGTTAATATCTGTTCGTTTTGAGTTTGACTCGGTTATTTATAGTAATTTCTATTTGTTTTGGGTTTCATTTATTTATCGATGCTGATTTGTGGTAGTTTCACGCTTTGTAGATTATTTTATTTTATTTTTGCTCATTTTTGGTTTAATGGAGTTCTTCACTTTTTTTTGAAAAACTTCTTTTGTGGAAAAAAGTTTTTTTAATTAATTTATTAAGACATTCTTATCATAACAGTAAAAGACGAGTATCCAAGTTTGAAGGTTTTTTCAAAGTTTTCGTTTTATTCTAGGTTATTTGAAGAATTTGGTCTTATACAAGTTTAAGATTTGCAAATGTCAGTAAAATATATCACAGTTTAAATATATAGAAGGTAGGGAAGGATAAGTCAAAGAATAGCTCCAATGAGGCAAGGCATAAATTATTTAAGCTAGAGGTCCCATATTGTCATAATCTGGCAATGCATATAGCCCATATAATAATTCCATGTTCAGCTTTATTTGAAGCTTTCAACTTCCATTATAATCAAATGTCATTTTCAAATAGAATCCAGTTTCTATAAAGAATCTATTTCAATATGTTTGTTAGAACATATGATCGTTTGGGTGGTTCTCAACTATATGCCTAAAACAGATTGCTTTTTGTACTGTCTTACCATCTAAATTTGATTCATCACATGAATGACAAAGCCTCCGAAGAGTTGAGTAATATTCGACCAAGTTCAAAAGTCACGCAAAGTTGAACTTTGATGATATATTCACAGTTGAACAAATTCAAATCTCTTCCCTTCTTTATTTTCTTCAGTGAAAAAAGATAATACGTTGAATGCTAATTCTAACTCTACATTCTATTTGGCTAAAGTGTTTTATTGTTTTAAAAAATAGGGTCGTGAGAAACAGTCAAACTTTAGTGTAAAGAGCGAGGCATTGAAGAGGGGACAGTCCCTTTCATATACGGAATAATTTCTGTTCGTTTTACGTTTTAATGTCACTCCTTACTTTCAGTTAAAAAACTTGTTTTTTTTATTTAATTTCTGATCGTTTTTAAATTAATGCAAGTTTTTATTTTAGCTCACCGCATATGAATAATTAAAACGAAATTTGCATATTAATTTTCCTTGTTTTTGGGCTAAATTGCTTTGTCGAAAGTTGTTTAATTTTATTTACGAACGTTTTTATTAGTAATAAATATACGTAACTTACGAATTAACTTACGTAACGAACTTCTATATTCGTATATTTTTATTATGTATATTAGGGGGTTCGCCTCCCTAGTGAATACCTCGCTCTTTACACTAAAGATCAATTTTTTTCCAATTCTTTAAGAATGACCTTTTAATCACAAAGGCCGTTAATTATAATAAATAGCTCTTATGAAAAAACTAAAACAACTTTAGCGTAAAGAGCGAGGTATTGGCTAGGGGGCGAATCCAATCATAAACGTAATAGTTTCTCTTCGTTTTACGTTTTTCAGTTGAGAGATTTTTCAGTTGAAAACTTGTTTTTTTATCTAATTTGTGGTCGTTTTTTTAAAATAAAGCTGGTAAATCTGGTACACCCTTCATAGCAAAGTCCCGTCCCCATGAAAACTTCATCCATGAAAAGATCCTTCCACGTAACCCCCGATCCACCCCCCTCCCACAACCAGCAAAAATCCTCCCTGAAAACGTCTTTATACTTCCCATAATAACCAATACTATATGTAAACATTGGGCAAACTTCACAACTTGCAGCCCTTCCCCCGGGGATGTGGGGTATCAAGTCATCCTCAGAGACATAATTAAAATATTTTCGACTATGCTGGACAAAATGGCTATCTCAAAATTTTGATCGGGTGACTTTGGGAAAAATTGAGCGTTGGAGGGGGCCTAGTTGCCCTCGATTTTTTGTCAATTAAAAAGGGCACTAGAAATTTTAATTTCCGTTCGAATGAGCACTCCCGCGATATTCTAGGACCACTGGGTTGATATGATCACCCCTGAAAAAAAAAAAAAAAAAAACTAAAAAACAAATAAACATGCATCAGTGATCTTTCTTCTGGCAAAAAATAAAAAATTCCACATTTTTTCATATAATAGCTTGAAACCTCGACAGTGGGGTTCTCTAATATGCTGAATCTGATTTTCATTAAGGTTCTATGACTTTTAGGGAGTATTTCCCCCTTTTTTTCGAAAATAAGGCAAATTTTCTCAGGCATGTAACTGATTCTTTTGATGTATCTATTGGTATTAAAATCCCTTTTTTAGAGTTTCGGTTATTATTGAACCGGGTCGCTCCTTACTTACAGTTCACTACCACGAACTGTTTGAAAAGTTTCGGTTTATCATAATTAATATAATACTAACTGCGTAAGCAAGCTCCGAAGCTTCTTCTTCTTTTCTTTTTTATTAATATTTCTCTTTTTCCTTATAAGTCAAATTCTCAAGCTAAATTTCAGACATTGAAAAGATTAAAAATAACTCTCAGCTGAAATCTGAACATCATTACAGAAAACATACCTTTGAAGTTTGGTGATGAACCACAATTAGGTTGTCAAGTATGTTGATAGCAAATCTTCCAGTCATATCAAGGCGTAAAATAGCCGAGGGCTTTGAAGAACTGTCTCTAAAATTAAGAGTTAGGTTTAACACGTTTGGAAAAAGACCTGTCATTTGAAAGAGATGAGATTTTTTTCTTCACTAAGCTTTCCAAATATTCAGGTATAAGGCCTTTAGGAATGCACCTCAGAGTCCAAGACTGAACTGGACCGAACTTACAACGTATTTTCAAAAAACTTTTAAGAGAAAAAAAAATTAAATTAGAAAATAAAAGTAAAGCATAACGAAGTGAAGATCAAACGTAGGTAAAACGACTGGATAGCTTGCTAATAATATAACTTAATATTAACGCTTCAAAAATGAAAACCTTTTTGAAGGGGGTCACAGACACCCTTCCCCCAAAACGCATATTTTACAGATATTTGTCATTTACTGTATACTCAGAAGTAAACCAACTTAAATTAAGAAAATTTGATAGCATAAATCTTGTTAGGTCTTTTGAAAAGTGCAAATTCGATCTCAGGTGTTTCGTCAACGTCTTGTTGGCCTAGCGAGCCAACAAAATAATTTGTTCTAGCCGGTGCAGTTCACAGACAAATGTGCAGGGGCCAGAAAAAAAAAACATATTTTATCGTTTCGATTTTTCGTTGGTCGATCAGGGACACAAAATTTGAAATGAAAGATTCAAGTCATCCTGAGTGATTACGGGGAATTTGAAAGATCTGAACGGATGAGGAGTGTAATCGTACCAAACTATGTTCTTGCAGTTTCTTATTTGTTTATCATAAAATATTTCTGAATAGTTTGAAATCTTGATAAAGATATCATCAGCATGAAGTGTTGGAGTCGGGACAAAGGATTTTACTCAAATGGGCAATGGCGGTCAATAGCCCTGAATCCTACTACAGGAAAATAAGAGGAAAATATCACCTTGAATTAGGCCGAACATCTTATCCAGCTTACATGCCTTTAGATTAACAGATATAAAATTATTCTCCAATAAGAATTTAGTTTACCACATGGTCTACCTCCTATGGTGTGCGGGGACAAGTTTTGTTAGTTAAAAAACCCAAACGAGTTTTATATAGATTGCCCTTGAAAGGAACAGAGAAAATTAAAGGAGGTTATTAACGTTTGTTTACTGCAAGGATAGTCGTTAACCTTATACGGAATCCGTATATAGCACAACCAGTCCTAGGGATATTTCCCAGTATCCTGAAATTTCACTGCTGAGCATGGGACCTTGGAATATTATATTTATATGTTAAACATTGCCTTCAAAATTGTATTAAAGATATATATGATTACTATTTAACATACTGGGATCCTTTCCTAAACGTTTGGATTTTTCGCTAGTAAATCTTAGGTTATTGTTAAACTCTCAGACGCAGCAGCCCTGGTCTCATATCACACAGGTACCGTACTAGAGTATATACAGGGTAGATGGCATTTAAATAAATATAGGGTGAGTGCTAAAAACACATAATGTGCTTGATAGAAAAAATCTTACAATCTGTTAACATACCAACCAAAGACACTACACCCTCACTAACTTTTCTGCCATGGTAAAGGAAGCATCAACCACTTCATCATTAAGGATAATTACATACACACAAAAGACTAGGTCCTTCAGCCGTAAAAAAAAATAGATCCAACCGTGAAATACTAGATCCTTCAACCGTATATTCAGTGCCGATTATCATCGAAATATAAAAAAATAACAGTAGTATGTTTGTATCTTCTGCTGCGGACAGATATTGAATACGTTATTTTAAATATTATTATAAAAAAGACATGTCATTGACAACGCCTAGAGACTATAGTCTGTAAGGAACTAAGCAAAATTAATATTAACAACAATATTAATAGAACAGATTTAATTGAAATATGGACAAAAAGAAGAGAGAGAAAAAATGAATGAGATATGCAGTCTTTGAATTGTTTTAGTTATATCCAATGCCTGGAAAAACTCATTGCAAAAGCTTTCATGCTTTCCCATGTTAGAAAAACAGTATGACTTTTGAAGAAGTAATTCATGAACTAAGAGATATAAGTAAACTTACTTCAGGATTGGGTAAATTATTACTTCAGCTTTTTGCTCAGTTTGTCGTGCCACATGTCGAAGCACTAACACAGAAAGCTGCCCATATAAAGTGGCTAATGTTACATTCCTTTCCGCCAGACCTGTCCGACTGTTTACGGATGGAGTTCCCGGGTCAACTAAAGGGAAAAAGTACATACAAAAAGATAATGCCAGGAAAAGCCACTTGTTTACAGTATTGTTTATTCAATAAAAAAGTAAGATTACGCTTCTACTAGACAAGCTTTATCCATTTTGTCACTGAACAGCTCAAATACATCTTTTTTCACTTTCCAAACTGACCCCCCCCCCCTATTGAGGTGTCTTCTTCTTTTATTCATATGTTTTTATTCTATCCTCTTTTGGTTTTCATTGCATCCTTTTTTCTATATTTTTTCCGTCCCTACACGAAATCATCAACATTTTATATGTTTTCAGTGGTTATGTCTACTTGGAATGCGAATTCGGCTTATTGCAGCTTGATAGTCGTTTTCAATTAGAACACTGTTTCACCTTAGCTTATATCATCATTTTTTTTTCAAACAACTTATTATATTACGGCTATCTTTGATGCGTAGATACTAACAGCTAAGGACCTATCTAGGAATTTTTGTTCAAAGAGGCTACAAAAAAAGCTTCAAAACGCATCAAAAATTAGCTTCTATTTTTTTTGTTAATTTTTACGAGACCGCCAAAATTTCAGTGGGGGTGGCAGTAAACCCAGTAACCTACCTCAGGATACGGTCTTACTAACAGCAAATCTTATCAGGGAGGGACAATATAAGAATAAATATTAACAACTAAAAAAATGACCCGTATCATGAGCTTCAAAACTCGAAGTAGTGTGTCAGGTTTCTCAAATTTTTCTTTTCTCTAAATTCAAGAATCTGTCTCACAAATTCTAGGGATATTTCAAACATATTAATAAATTCAATCAAATAGAAGCTTCCTTTTAGATAACTATCCACATTGTAACATTGCGTAAAAATGTTATGATTTTTTTTTAATATACAACAGGCACAATAATAGCCAATAAATCGTACAAACATATACGACAAATCAATTTATTGCAGTCTCTAAATAAAGTTTGATGAAACCTCTCATATCTTTGATTAATATAGTATATTATTTTTTTGTCACTCCTGTTGGAAGGTAATTATTTCAAAATGGCTATCCCAAGCCGAATTCGACAAATATTTTCTGTCATTATGTTTTATTTCTAATAGAAAAAAATTTCCTAAGGAGCCAACAATCTTTCTCACAATTTAGATACACAGCTGCTGATAAAAGATTTTATTATTTAGTATCTAAGTTGGCAATATTTTACTATATTCTCAAAAGACTGGGGTCCATTCTCCCCACTGTCTACCCAAATCATGCCACGATTATAAAAGTAAATTAACACTGATTGAAATTAAAGCCTTTCAACGGTTTTTAATTTACCTTGGAATCGAACTTGATAGGATTCTAAGGTGGATATACAATCAGTAAAAGGTTATTTTTTAACAAGATTTTTTTTTTAACTTAGCTTGTTGCACAGCATCATTTTTTCCTGTCTTCTACCCTATAATCACTGCTCTAAAGTTGGAAGTTGTTAAAAATTAAAGCACAAAATTTTTTCTAATATGAAGATCGTGTGGTAGAGAACAAGAGTTCCTCTTAAATTCACAAAAAAAATTTGGTTTGTTTTTGTATAACAAACAAGAATAAGACCTTCAGTGACACTGTGCTACAACAAGACACTAAAGGTGTCTGATAATTCAATTTCATATCTATCAAATTTGATAGACAAAATTTATCAAATGTCCATCAAGACTGACTACTTCGTCACAATTTCTCAACACTTCAATATTAGGCCATCTAGCCTTATCTTCCAGATACTAAGCAATGTTTTCAGTGGTCTCCGTCTTACTTCTCCTTAATGTCTTCTTTACTTCCTTTACTTTCCTTTTTCTTCTCGTATGATCCATCACTTAGCAACTTCTTGTACAAAACCCTTCCCCCTCCACTCCCAACCTGTTTAAAAAGTTTTTCAGCTACTATTCTAACTGTCCTCTCAGTGACATCGTCTGCTGCTTTACAAATTATTTCCTAAGATCATTCCATCTATCTGCTACATTATCAAGTTCAAAACTCCCCATTCTCATAACCAACTGTCCATGGAAAATCCCTCTCAAATTCCTATCCTAACTTGATTATCATCATGACTAACCGGAAAGTAGATATCCTTCCTGCATTTTCCTTAAAATTAACTCTGGATACTATTAGACAACCATATTTACTTCTAACCTCAACACCAAAACTTCTTAAAATAAATTTAAAATAGATTTAAAATACCATAATCTATAAGGTTTAGCCGTTTTAACACCATGGAAATACATTGTTAACTTGTGGGGCCGTTTATGAACAAATGCCATATTAGTTATAACAAGCTTACAGAATCAAAACAATTTTTGCAGTATATCACTATTACTATATTTCATTCATATACCGTATATATAAATACCCTATATTTGCCTGGGACCTTGTCTATTTGCTTCTGTAACTAATTGTAAAGTTCATGTAAGTCATTACTGTCACCGTCAGTCTGCTCTACAAGGCATACAACACCATGACTTATACCTCACACTTTTCAGTCCTAGAAGGGTCAACTATGATCTATTATTAACACCTACCCAACCGGAATAAGACTTAAAAGGGTCTTTATTTGTAATGAGTTCAACACCCTTTTTCCTCAGGTTTGTATTATAATGGAAACACTTTTGCATAATCTCATCACTGAAATAAAATTCCAGACCCTGCAGCTGCTGCAGTTGAGATCAAACTCCAGGTTACGTATTACCAATCAGAGATCAAGCTCACGGCGCAACACAGGACAGTTCTACCCTCTGCTTCTATACTGTAAATGAATCCGAGCAAACGAATTCTATGTCGCCTAATTTTATGATTCTTAGCCATGAGAGATTATTTTTCCGAAACTCTTAGCAAGTCCAGTTCAAAACATCTAAATTCGTCAGTTAAAATGTACCACAACAGTTGTCTTTCAACGCCATAATTTGCAGTGTCACAAGTTTTCAAACATACAAATTAATGAAATTGTTATGACTTTAGTAAAAGCCACATGCCAGGGACCAAGAACTCAATCCTACGTCTATACGAAGCGGTTAAGCCGGCTTAAAAACAGATAGCAAGAGATCGTCGGCATTTCCAGTTGAAAGGCGGCATTATGCAAGCCTGGACTTATTTTGGGAACTATACAGTCTTTAGCATACGGTATGCACTTCTATCAACAAGAGTTGAAGTCCTGCATAAACAATCCCTAGCGCCCATATGTAAATAATGCTCAAAATCCATTTGCAACTTCTTGTTGTTTACCAGGCTACAAATTCATCAAGGGGCAGCACTCCTCATGGTCACCCAGTAGCACTGTTTAGAGTTAGGGTTCTGGTAAGCCAAGTGCAGAAAGGTCCACTTCAATATCGCTATAAGACCACCCGGGGAGGATATTCAATTTCAAAGATAGGGATGAAGAAGGGTGAAATAATATATGCTGAAGTTTATGTACATATCACAATACCGCAACAGCCACAGTCTTAAATACAAATCTGGATAACTTCTTTCTCATCTTACTCAAATATCTAGTGAATTACGCTATTAATTTAAATAAACAGATACGATTCATTGCATTGTCTTGAGACTCATTAGCATGGAGCCGTCTCCATTTTTTTTCATGGGCTAAATGCAAATGAATAAGACGTTTGAGTGTGAATGCTTCTTTGGTGTTTTTTTTTCTCGGAAGAATATGTTATGCTCAATTGGAACATTATGAATTTTGATGAAGCAGGATTCACAGACTCTTAATACACCAGACTTAAGTCTATAAAAAAGTCACAATAGTGGCTATTTCACAATGTTTTTTACAGTAGTACCACTACTTATTGGATGCGAAACAAAACAAATGTTGAACCTTTCATTGTAAGGATTAAAAAAAAGAACTGCTTACCACTCCAATCTGAAAGATATACTTAAAAGAATAAAAGAAATTGTTTATCATTCAGAAGTCAATCTGACTAAGTCCATCCTAAAATTATCTTACGAACAGCCCACATAATCATCAAAACATTTAGGAACTTCTCTAAACATATAATTAGGGCATTCGAATTAAAACTAGCAATTATTTTCTTTTACTATTGATTTCCTATGGACTTGATCAAACTGACACCTAACTAAACCCTTTTCATTTTCTAGTTTTGGGCTACATTTTGCATTATATTTCTAAATCTTTTGATAAAACAAATTGTATACCTTCAAATTTGGCATATTTTGAAATGGAATTATGCCGTAATTGGAATGGATTTAATGTTGTCCCTTGTTGACCAGTAGCTAGTACAACAAAATTGGATCGCGGGCAATGAGAAAACCAGTGGCATTTGACGCTTATATTTTTAGTTGAAGAAAATGTCCTTTTCTCCGAGTTTATCTGAAAAAGAAGTTTGTTTGAATTCTGCTCCGGAATTATTCCTTTACTTTCGTAAAAAACAATTTACAAATTGAAGACTCAAGAATTTATTCTTTGTAAAGTAGGATACTGGACCGTAACACACATCAGCTATTAGGGGCGAGGTCAGCGAGTCTTTTCAGGAGGAAATAGTATATGAAACCTCTAAAAGTACATTCCTTCGGTCACACTGCAGAATACAATAAAATAAAACACAGGAATTCAGACAGATTATATCTGTCTTCGTCAACTCCTCTGGTATGTAATGAATTTTCTGTACTTTCTGTCTCTTCCTTTCGGTGGCTTGGTATTACTGTTTCTAATTCTCTAGCTCTCTTTCGTAAACAGATTGTTGCTGATTCAGTAAGAAAAATTCAGTTCAGTTATTCAAAAATTGTAGCAAACCGCGGAAAATATAACAGAAGAGCTCTTGGGCGCTTATTCTCGACTTTTTCTGGTCATTCTGTGCTTTATTTTTCGGGTGTTCATTCTGTTCTTAAGGTTTATGCTTACCATGCATGTTTTTGGCCGATTTTAAATAGATCGCGTACCGTCTTCAAGTTTCAACGAAAGGTAAAAATTTTGGTATTATTCCATAGCTGAGATTTAACTTTATAAATTCACCGCATTACTTTTTTTAAATTTGCTTCAGTTTTTTTTTTTAAAGAAAGACATTTTTTTTTTAATATGGAATTTTGCGACTAAGCTGAAGCTACTATTTCAATCAAAATGACAAGATTTTTATACCATATTGTTCATTAGCTTCAGATCTATTTATTCGCCGTGCCAGATTTTTAAAATTGCTTTGAATTTTCTGTAAAATATAATGTAAACTTGCTTGAAAAAGCATTAATTGTTACCGCTAGATGGACTCTACTTCGCAATGTCTCATTCAAAGAAATAAAGGCGGATCCGTCATGAAGGGTGAATGTAATGCCTTTAGAGCAGGTGGTTATGGGTGGTTTAACAAAATGCAGTTTTGCCTTACAGTTACGGCCTGACAAATAGACAAGGCAAAGTTCTTGACTAGACTACTTTGGAATATTCTTCTCTGTAATTTATCGGACTCAGTTATTTAAACAATTTCATCATGGGAAATAAAAACGGAATAAGAAAATAAAGCAAAACTCAAGACAATTCTAAAAGTATCTAATCTTGGATGTCCCATTCGATGTATTTTGGTTACAGAAAAATAGAAATTATATTTTTGGACATCGGTTTGGTCAAGGTTGTTTAACAAACCTGATTATAACTTATTTATATACGTTTCATTCATTTATCTATGTGAATTTATTACCAATCCACAAAAAAGTAATGAAAACGTAGCATGGAAACGATAGAATCTTCTTAATTCATTTATTTTGAATTTATACCGAATCACGGGCAAACTTTTGAAAGTTAGCTTGCAAAAAAACAAATAAACTAATAGATTTGCCATTCACGCCTTTTCCTGTATAATAATCACTACTGCTATTATGGGATCTAATGCCTAGACTGGTTACACTCCCTTTTGAGAAACTTACTTTGTAGATATTGTTTGTTTGATTTTTTTTCAACCTATTTCTAATTCACAGTTTGTTCGTAATGTCAAACCAATAAAAGTGAAATCAATAAAATATTGTCACATTCTTGACCTGATGAAACAATTTCCGCTAAAATTTCAATATAATTACTAGATTAGTATGTTAGGTACTTACGTGTTATTGAGACTACACTTTGTTCTTGATCTGTAATGAAATCGATTCTCTGTCTTCACTCGAAGATAATCAGCTTAGCATGAGCGAGAGAAACGATTTTGGGGGTATATTTTAACTAAATATTTAATACATAGAGGCGGCTAATCTAGGTATTAAATATAATGTGTTCTGGCCGTCCTGCTTCCCACAATTCTGTGTTTTATTTTCCATAATTTTTTTTTTTTACTAAAGTATTACATTTTCATTAACATTTTGGTATATCTCAAAATGATTAAACTAACTTCACTTCTTTGGTGTTGTCACTATAACATGTAAGCACCAAAGATTATTTGAATATATTCCAATATAGCCTATATGGGTAACAATGGAAGGAAGCATGATACTCTGATAAATAGAAAATTACTGCAATTATGAAGTAATAACTACCTTGTTCCATTTTTTTTTTTTTTGTATATCCTAGAACTATACCGGCAACCATCTGAGGGTGGGTGGATTGCTAAAAAAAAGCTACCATGTTATTTGGAAAAATACATTTTGTAGTACTACTGTTATTTTATTAAGATGTTTCCATGAGATTTGACCAACAACATTGACCGCACCCCCCCCCCCACTCCATTAAAAAGTCGTTCCGGGGGGTTGCGATTCGGGGGGAAAATTGATTAAGGCACCCCTCCCGACTCAATATAAGCGAAAAAAGCTAAATCAAAATCAGATCAAACTAATGTTTGCTCTGTTACTATGGTACTTGTGTCTTATAGCCACCACACTCAAGAAGTGAATTTGGGTTAATCATAATGAAATGTACCAAAATATGATGTAAATATAATAGTTTAGTAACAAAATTATGGAGACTACAACAATAAATTATGGGAGGGGGCCGCCCAGACCGCATTACATAAAATACGACCTAAATTAACAAAAAAAACAACTAAATATTTAATTAAAATATAGCTACAATGGCGTTTCCCACCGAGCTGAAACTAATATTGTCAAACAGTTCGTAGTAACGAACTGTAAGTAAGGAGAGACCCGGCTCAATAGTAACCGAAACTCGGAAAAACGGAATTTTGATACCAATAGATACATTAAAAGAATACGATTTTAATGCTGATTTCAAATATATAAGTTTCATCAAGTTTAGTCCAACACATCAAAAGTTACGCGCCTGAGAAAATTTCCCTCGTTTTCGAAAAAAGGGAGAAACACCCCGTGGAAGCTAAAGAACCTTAATGAAAGTCCCACCATCAGAGGCAGCGTTTCAAAGAAACCTAGTTTATAGGTTTCAAGCTCCTACCTGCAAAAATGTGGAATTTTGTATTTTTTGCAGTAAGAAAGATCACGGATGCGTGTTTATTTTTTTGTTTTTTTCTCCCAGGGGTGATGTTTTTTTCCCCAGGGGCGATAGTTTCCCACCGAGCTGAAACTAATATTGTCAAACAGTTCGTGGTAACGAACTGTAAGTAAGGAGCGACCCGGCTCAATAGTAACCGAAACTCTAAAAAACGGAATTTTGATACCAATAGATAAATCAAAAAAATAAGATTTTAATGCTGATTTCCAATATATAAGTTTTATCAAGTTCAGTTCTACCCATCAATAGTTACAGGCCTATGGAAATTTGTCTTATTTTCGAAAAAAGGCGAAACACCCCTTAAAGGTCTTATAATCTTAATGAAAATCACACCATCAGATTCAGCGTATCAGAGAACCCTATTGTAGAGGTGTCAAGCTCATATTTGCGAAAATGTAGAATTTTGTATTTTTTTCCAGAAGAAAGATCACGGATGCGTGTTTGTTTTTTCTTTTCCCCGTGGGTGATCGTATCGACCCAGTGGTCCTAGAATATCGTGGAAGGGCTCATTGAAGCCGAAATTAAAAGTTCTAGTGCCCTTTTCAAGTGACCAAAAGAAATGGAGGGCAACTAGGCCCCCTCAGACGCTCATTTTTTCCCATGGTCACCCAATCAAAATTTTGAGACAGCCATTTTGGTCCGCATGGTCGAAAATATAGTACTTATGTCTTTTAGGATACCTTAATCCCCCAAAGTCCCCGGGGAAGGGCTGAAATTTATGAACTCTACCCATTGTTTACATATATTATTGTTTATTGGAAATATACATACGTTTTCAGGCGGGGATTTGTTTGCTGTTAGTGGGGGGGATCGGGGGTTATGTGGGAGGATCTTTCCATGGGGGAAGGGACATTGCTATGAAGGGGGCGCTGGATTTTCCAGCATTGTTTAAAAAAACAATCAGAAATTAAATTAAAAAAAAGTTTCTCAACTGAAAGTAAGGAGCAACAGGAAGTTACCTAGTATCACAGCTGGACAATCTGATAACTCAAATTTTTTTTTCATACTAGATTATTATTGGTCTTAAGTATCTAGAGTGGACTTTCGGGTCCAACCCCTTTGATAGCCAGTGCCGTCCTTTGGGGGTGGCAAGTGGTGCTTCCGCATTGGGCCTCGCGCTAACAGGGCCAAATATGTTATGAATTACAATCACATGAGTGAGTTTGTGACTTCATGAGGGGACTCACAGAAAAAACCGTGGAATGTACGACTTGAGTTCCCAAATTTGCGCTCCCCCTTTATATTAAGCGGGGCCAGCGGTTTTAAAACTGTCAAAACCCTCCTTCGTTAGACACCCTTTTGGCCCTAAACCACAACTTTCCTGCTGAACCCTAGGAATCACATTGGTATCAGTCCCGCTAGAGACTACATTATTATTGCTCCCACTATATTACGACCATAACGTAAGGCCCCGCGTAGTGCCGGCTGCACAAGGCCTTGCGCACCAGTAAGGCCGCGTCTCCCAATACCCCAGTTGTATATCTGATTTCAGTGAACTTTATGAAAAGAAAGGAGTGATTTTGTAGAAACAAATCTTTAAGTTGGAATCCTGTTTAAATCCTCTACATGCTATCCTTCAATCTAGTATCAGGTTATTTGATAATGCTATCGGAATCGAGTCAGAGTTCAAATTTAAATTTATTTAGCTTTTGTATTTAGTTCTGAAAATGCTGAGTTTAGTGACTACGATTCCCATAGCTTTACGACACACTTTTACACATTATATTATCAATTTTTGATACGTTTTTAAAGTAATTTTGTAATCCATCTCTCCCTTTTTCTCTCTCTCACTTAGAGAGGCTAGATATCTTGGGTCTAAAAATAATATTACTGTCTACGCTTAGTGTCTCCAACGGAGGTAATCTTGTGGGGAAACTTTTCAACGTTAGTAATCATTTTAGTTATTTTCTTCTTAAATATTAGTTATAAGCTAAAATTACAAAAAACCACGGTAATTGTCTATTATATAAAACACACTCGAGAATTGAAATTTGGTGACTGCTTGAAATAAAACAAAATATGATGAAAATACAATGCTTTAGTAACAAAACCTAACAAAACCTAACCTAACAAAACCTAACCTAACCAAAATACCAACTAAATATTAAACTAAAATAACAGCTATTATTTGGTTTCTCAACAAGCCGAAGGTTATTGTCTGGTATAGCCAGCGTGAAAAACCGGGTAATCGCAGCACAAGTTCTCGAGTGTGTTTTATATTTTAGACAAGTACCAAAATCATATATAATTGACTAGGGCGCATTCAAGATTGTTGTTTGGGGGCTGAAATATTTTTTGGAGGAGGGAAGTTACAAAAACTTTCAAATTGATTTTGTAAAAATTGTTGTTACATTTTTGCGAGTAAGCCAAAACAAACTGGCCGAAGGAGGGGTAAAAACCTGGTAACTCTCCCCACTTGGATGCGGTCTCGATCATTAATAAAACTTTGCTTTTTAGTCAACAAACGTGACTTTGATGCATAAAATGTCGCAATATCGTCTATGCTTGTCTCCTTAGGAAGTAAACAACTTTTTACGATACAAAGATGGATTTTGCCTTTTCAAAAATAATTTGAGACTGGAAAAAATATTGTGCCACTGAAATACGTGTGGTCAATCCCTCTTTACCATATTGTTTGGGATCAGTACTTCTAAATCTAGATATTAGGTTTCTGCTTCTGAAATATGAGTTTGACGCTAAAATAAAGAAAAACCACACACGATTTACAATGGTGCATCCAGGATTGTTGTTAGGGGGGGGTGAGAGTATTTTTCGGGGGGGGGGGAGAAGTTACAAAAACATGAGTATATAAAATTTTTGTTACTTTTGTGCGAGGAGGACAAAAATTTAATGGGGGCAGAGATTCAAACGCTGTAATTCCCCCCGCTTGGATACGGTTGGATACGGCCTTGGTCATTAATGAAATTCGGCTTTTTTGTTGACAAACGTGACTTTGATGCGTCCCAGGCATAACATGTCGCAATATCGTCTATGCTTGTCTTCTTATGAAGTAAACAAGTTTTTACTATACAAAGGTGATTTTTGAATTTTCGAAAATGATTTGAGATGAATAAAAAAATTCTCCCACTGAAACGACATACGGTCAATCCCTCTTTGACACATTGTTTGAGGTCTGCACTTCTAAATCTAGATATTTCTAAAAAGCAATGATCTGTTTCTGGCGTTCTGGTACGAATGTTTCAACAAATACTTTTTTTTGCAATAAGAAACCTATCACCCCCAAAAAAGCTAGGCAACAATATGGTACAAGCTTAACTGACGGGGAAAACAACCTAGTGGTTATTGACTTAAAAATAGCATTTCAAATTTCAATTACTTTTGTTCTGGTACGTATGTAAATAAAATATTTCATGTTACAAAAGGAAACGATTTTCGAATTGCAGAAAAATGTTTTCTCTGGTTAAAAACTCGAGAGAGAAAAAACAGGTTAGTACTTTTCTGTTATAGCAGCCCCACTCAACAATTAAAGTTAGGCATTTCCTAAAAAAAAAAACAAAAAAAAAAGGGATGAAAATATAATGCTTTAGAAACAAATTTGGTTATATTTCCACACTAGGGGGTGGGGGTAAGATATAGCGGGTCTGCATGCAAAATGTATTACCTGCAATTACTCTACATATTATGAAATAAGAATTGTTTTCTAATTTCAAATTATCCCAATAGTTTAGCCCCCCCCCGAATCTGCACATTTATAGCCCAAATTACATAACTCTCATGTCTTCTGTCACCCGCCACTTTTTTTTCATGGAGTCTAAGCGAATTGTCTTTTAATACAGACACAAGAATAACCGGTTCTAGGTTTGTTCTTGAATTTTACACAGCGTAATTCTTGAGTGGGATCAAGCTTTATTTAAATTAAACCCATTTTTATCTTTTTCATTTTTGTAAATGAAAAGGCAGTGTGGTCTAAGAAATAATTTTCTTTCTTTAGAAAGAAATTTTTTTATCACCCCAGAGATGGCTAGCCTCCTCGAGTCACCTATATCGCGCAAGAATCCGCGACGGGGACAAACTGGTAATTTGATTTTAAAATAAGCATTTCATATTTACAGCTAAACAAGTAAGAAATACCAGGCACTAGAAACTCCTTATCCTTCATTTCTTTCTTTTTTTCAATCTTACTTCAAAATATACCTTATCCAAAAGTCGCCGGCTCTTATATCATAGTCAAATCTCCGCTAATATTTCGTACTTTGGCGAAATGTCAAGTCTAGACGTTAAACGAGAATGAATTTCATTGGTTGGTATGGGTTCGCCCTATATCTTACTTTTGACCAATAAACTGTACCGGGTGAAACCTATAGAACATGATCAAAGTTGCAAATAGCGCCACCATAGCGGAAAAATATGAATGGGCCCGAATCCAAACGTAAACGTTAAGCTAAAGGATTTAAAAAAGATTTAAAGTTACATATTTCAAATTTTGCAAATTTCTTCTTTCTCTGCCGCCATGAACTAGAAATTGGTATCTAGTTAAAAATTTCTATGTTACAGATGCAACTCAAAAGCTTGGTGACCTACACAAACATCTTTCTGCAGATGCATTTTTTAATATTGGCCCTGACAAAGGTCTTTTACAGTTCTTTTCTTAGTTTAATTTAATTGCTAGTGTTTTTTGAGTTCTTTTTTGTTTTTGTTTTTTATTATTATGTTTATACTCCATTTGTACTACCTGTTGTCTTGTAGTTGTGGGTAATAAATGATTGATTGATTGATTGAAAGTTGCAGCAGAAACTAACTCATCTGGGTTGATAAGTTAAGACTAATCATATTATATAATTGTATATAAACTAGTCATAGAGGTGGAGGAGTTAGCAGATATTTTTAGGAAAGAAGGAGTGTCTGTATTTATTATTTTTATTATTATTTACTATTTTTATTAATATTTATATTATTAATCATATTTATTGTGTAATTATTATTATTAATTATTTACATTATTATTAATTATTTAAAAATGGGATTATTTGGCTAAAATTTTTCCGACCTCTCGCGAGAAGCCTTCATATTACTATAAAACAGGAGTAGGGAGCAAATAAATGTCTAACCTTCCTTCTTTGGAGAAATATATACAGACTAAGGGTACAATATGGACGATAACAGTTGCTCTTTCACAGTAGAAATATTTTCAGTGGGTAATTCATAAACATTCACACGAATTCGAGTGTTCCCAGAAGGGTAGTGCTAACAGTGCTCATTCTGCAATATACACTGATGAGATAAAGAATATCATAGATTATGATAACATTCCAATAATTGTTTGTAAAACCCAAACCCAAGGCAGAGGCTATTTCACAATTTTGCGAAGTCCTAATTGTTTTTCTATTTGATGTCAATATTTTCTCTTGAGCTATATTTTCTTTTGATAAGTCTATTTTATCAGTATTTTTCATGGTAGCCCCACAGATGAATGAGTTTATAATAGGCAGCAGATACTTTTGAAAGCTCTATATCTTCTTTTTTCAATCCATGAAAACAAATGTTTCCTAAAGTTTCTTTACAAAGTTTTTTTTTTCAGCAGGACCCATCATTCTTATCATCTTCGTGATAAATTCCTTGTATTTTAATGAATTCTCTATATTATCCGGCCGTCAGGCAATATCTTTCAGATAATGAATCTATGAGAACCTCACTCTATTGTCAGCATTTCTGTAAGTCTCGTGGCTAGTGACATAATTTAGAGCGAATTTGTGAATACATGCACTCAAACTTTCACACCCTTTTTCTTGTACGTAATAATGTGTGGATTCGTACTGAAAATACAAAACCGACATTAATCCCTTATCTTTGAATATAAGAGTAAAACGCCTCCTTCCAATCTTAATTTTAACGGTGTGGAGCGTTGTTTAAGAACGCGCATAGTGCATATAAGCTGTCATTATCGCTCTTAAGATTCAGAAGGAAAGGAATCTCATTTCACAAGAGCCAAGATAATGGTAACAGAAGTTCGGTTGGTATGATTTATGAAGCATCTACATAAAAACTCGTACCTGATACAGCTCTATCCCTTGGTTGGTTATAAAGGCTAATGAAGAGTCTCCAACCCAACAGAAGCCAAGGATTGTATTCCCAGCGCTTTTTGAAAGCTGTGAATATTCAGGTCCAGAAGGCTGGCATGAAGCCAAATTTAAGCATTCCTGAAGAAAAATTACGATAAGTTAAGATAGTAACAATAAAGATGAGGAAAGAAAAGACAGAAAAAATAATGTAAGTGAAGAGCCGAATTTACAAACAACATGTTTAGTACAGTTTATCAAGTTTCTCAGATCATTTTTGGGCAATAAAGAATCACTAAATACTACATAAAAGAATTGCTTTGTGTTTAGCGTACCCAATCGTGTAAGATTTATATTTTCAGGAAATAAAGAATAACATTTTATTATCATATATTTAATTTATAAATATGTAGTAATATGTTTAGTATATAATTTTGATAGATCCTTTTTCAGACATATAATCTACTTTTAGACTGAACAAAAACAAATATACACTTTATCAAATTTTCTCCTAGGAGGTGACACAACAGGATCGTACGTGCATTCAGATAAAGGAAAGAAGGAAGAGAGAGAGAAAAAAAAAAAATAGATGAAAGAGAATGGAGCCGAGAAGGACAGGAGGACAGAGAAAAACATGTATAGTAGCTGCCATAAAATGTTAGAAACAGAAGGCTTTCCCTCTGAACTCAAGTAATTACTTTGGTCACTAAAATATATATGTTTATTCTGAATGCATTATCAAAAAGAGAAGGGTAACTTACAACAGAATTTTTATTCCTCTGAATGGCCAAAATAGAAAAACCAGGAGAAAACTTTATAGCAATCACAGGGCCTTTATTTGGAATTTGAAATTCAAAGCTGCAAGAAGAATCAAAGCTGGTAACTGTAACATGTTGACTGTCATCTGTCAAAACGGTAACTACCTAAAAATTTAGAAAGGAGATTCAGAATGATAGAAGAAGAAAAATCAACTCACAAAAATTGAACTTAAAGAGAGCCTTTAGAAAAATGTGTTTTAACCAAAGCATGGATTAGACTTTACGGTTGAGTCACTAAGAAAGTCTCCTCATGTCTGTGAGTTTCTACCTTTATGCAAACTGCTATTTCAAAAGATACGCTAGTCACAGTTATAGTAAGTAATTGACTTGCAAGATGTTTTCCCTATTTAAGCTTCTTTAATCAACAATAAAATTGCTCTCAAATTCTTAAAACAATACAAAAGTGCAATAAAAAGAAGTAAATTTCATAAAAAGATACTATATTTGATCAATTATTCATAATAGTTTGAACCATGCGTCCTTTGTGAGTCATGTGTTACTGTTTCACCATAACTTAAAGTTTACCTAATTTCTTAGGAGATGGAAACAGTTTACAACAAGATCTTATCTAGTCTACAAAGTTTCATTATAAACTTGTTCCTATAATGTAGAATAGGTAACATTTTCCAGACTTTGCACAAGAGACCACTTGAAGGTTCCTTTGTTTTACAACAAAAACAGGATTTGAATGATTTCTGTTTTAGGTATTATTTAACAAATATTTGCTTTATCTACCAATTTAGTAAAGTTATTCATTCCTAGTTTGTGCTAATACGAGTCCATACCTAAAATTGCACTAGACAAATGACTATATTTAACATTAATATCAAACTGCATCTATGGTCTTCTTTGATTTAACAGTTCTACCATTCAGATAATATTGTACCAAAACCCTCAAAATCTTAAACCAGGCTTTTCCACCAGTTACCAGCTCATTGACTGGCAATCAATTTGCTAATTTCATAAAACACTACCAAAAAATCATTAAACACTATTAATGTCACTTCAAAGCATAGGCTTAAGTTAAATAGATTTTTGAAACCATTGTATATAAGTGTCCATAATTCTCAACATGTAACTATTATCATCTATCTAAATCATTTCCATTCGTTTATGCAAGAATATGATTGAATTACTTTAAATACAAGTTTCAAATCTTTTTATAGCGTTATAACTATTTATAAATATATAAGTTGATATAGGGTGTTATTTGATGCAAAACCAGAGTAGGCAAGAGGACTTCAGATGACCCAAGATTTTATTATTTTATTTTATTGAGCACTTCAAGATTTGCATTAAATGCCTGAACTTGGTGCTCCCTGCAAGCCCATAGCTACCTATAATTTTTCAAGAAGGTAATCTAAGACAATGAGGGGACACAATAGTAAAATTCACAACAATAAAATTGTATTGTTTCTCTAATTATATGAATAGTATACGTTTTTGTATGTGTACTAGTTTGTTCTAAAGCCCTTATACATTTAAATGATTGCTATCAGATCAATTTAGGAGATGTGGTTATTTTCTCCCCTCCCCCTAGATTTGTGAGAATACCTTTTTTTGGTATTTTCATTGAAAATGAAATATGTAAATATATATATATATATATATATATATATATATATATATATATATATATATATATATATATATATATATATATATATATATATATATATATATATATATATATATATATATATATATATATACGTCCCTATTGTTTGATACCGATCGAAATTGACAAAAATCTGATGTTGAAAATTTCAATTATTAAACTGAAACCCCATTTACAAAGAAAACGTACAAAGAAGAATACAAAGAAATATATATATATATATATATATATATATATATATATATATATATATATATATATATATATATATATATATATATATATATATATATATATACATATATATATATATATATATATATATATATATATATATATATATATATATATATATATATATATATATATATATATATATATATATATATATATATATATATATATATATATATATGTTAAAACTAACCAGTTCATTCTTCTCATCAAAGAACACGTTCCCATTGTTTGATACCGATCGAAATCGACAAAAATCTGATGTTGAAAGTTCTAATGGATACACCATGATTTTCTATGCTGATGAACCTAGAATGATAAATATGAACCATGTTTTACCCCAATGTTAAAACAGTAAAACTGTTAATTATTTGAGTACTATAAGCCTTCCATCAACGTCAAAAAACAATAATGACATATGAATTTTAAAACAGGAACATAAAGATAGCCCTGATCATCTTTTCTTATACAATGACTATTAGATCTTAATCTTCAGGTTGTTACGTAAATAAATTTTTAAACACAGCTATAATAATAACGTATAATCACCTACAGTGACCTATGATAAAAAATGGTAGGATATTCTTATGGTGTATAAAGTAACAAAGATAAATATTTTGTATGATTCTTTTTTTTACAACTGTCTAATCAACTGGGACTAGAAGTAACTCTAAGAAGATGATGAGAATTTTTTGTTACAGCATAGAGAATTGTAATTTTATTGCTTAATAAACCATCACAGCTTGAAAGTTTGTCTAACTCAACAATCAAAGCAACTTCAAATTATAGTTTGAAAAGAGGCGTTGATAGAGATAGGGTTAATGTTGACCGGCGGTTTCAATGGGATGGTTTAGGTTATTTCACAGAACTGCTATTTTCTCTTTAGTATTATCAAAGTCTATGATCTAGAAGCCATTTAAATAAAGCTTCATTGAATTTGAAACCAACATTGAACCATCACTGATAAAAAATATATATCCAAATATATTGCTTTAGGGTACTCCACCTCAAACAAAGCATGAATCAGAAAAACAACGGGCACCTGTGCCATCTAGAAGTACCACGTGCTTGGTTTCTCAAATAAGATAGTCTTAGATATAATTTGTGAAAGGTGGTGCAATCCAATGTCAAGCACTTAATCATAGGTTGTTTCTTGGAGCAATCTAAGGATTCAGCATTAGAAGGTTCCCTCATGATCATGATAACAATTATACATTTTATGACAAAACAATGATTTGTAGGCTTCCTGATCCTATTGTCCATGGTTGTAGGAAAGGGAGGGGGAAGTTGCCCCCCCCCTAGAACTTCAAATTCACATTCAATATTAACGAGAACTTTTTGTATGTTATAATTTTTCTGTTGGATGTTCACTGGTACAAGTAGATGGCTGAAAAAGCAGGAAATTTCCCAATATTGTTTCCGATATCGATATTTACGTTTCGATATTCAATATTGATTTTGGTCCTATATATAGATATATCAATTTTGATATTCAATATCATCCAACTTTAACCCTTAACTGTCAGGGAGAAAAAAAATTACACTAACTGCGGGGTGGGGTATGCAGGTTCCCACTTTTTAAAAATTCCAGAAGAATACCATTGCAAATTTATCCCAATTTTGCTTACAAAATATTCAGATATATCAGTTACAAATACTAAAACACAAAAATCCTTCCACTATTCGCATTGGGGCAGAGGAACTTGGCATATTCCATGCATTTTTTTTTTGCCCAAACTGCAGCAATATTTGGATTTTCTGTCCTTGCTTGGGGGTCAAATGATGCAACGACCTTTTCAGTCATTGGAGCCTGAAGAAGACACATGGGGTATATTCTGAGCTGAAAATTATATCTGTTTTTGATTAAATTATGCAGTGCTCGTGGGATCCTTTGGAGGGTTGCTCTGATCCTAAGTTGCGGGTCAATGAAGGATTGTCCTAGCTGTATCAACATTTTTCTTTGCATCAAGTCTTTTATTGGGGGTTGAGCAGCTCAGAATGACATTGGCATTGACTCCGCCTATATCTATGATCGCGTGCCACACCTCCTTGGACCATCTTCTTGTGAGGTAACTAGTCGTGTAGGTGGACCATTTTTAGTCTTGAGAGTACACTCAATTTTTAATTGCGTTGTACTTCATGATGATCTCCGATTTACTACTCTCATGTTCAATTGTTGCTGAAAAGTGAATCGACGAAGCAAGAATAACTGCCTTTTTTCCTTTGGAACATACAACACCTGGTTGGGATGATCTCTAAATTTGAAGATGGGCAAGATGGGTTTCCCTTCTATGACTAGCGAGGAAAGAGGGTGGATCTCTCTTTCGTTCGTTTTCATCATGTTTACGTATATGATTTTCAAGGATATGAGCTCTATGGACATGCACCAGTTGCCAGCTGTGATGTCAGTGTTCCAGCTTCTCAATAGATTGACAAGGGTAATGTTCACGTTGGAACTAAAGTTTTATGGATTTCAACAACAGGTGTTTCCTTTCCTGGCTAGACAAAGACATTAGATAGATAAAATGTCTTCAAGACCACTAAACATTATATCTTGAATCCAAACTTGTTTGATTTAGAACAAATTTAATTTTCACCCTCTTCTAACAACCAGCATTTCATTAATTGCCAAGTATTCACCTGTTGAGTAATTTATTTTGCAGTTTGCAATGAAGAGGTCAAAAACCTCTTTGATGGGAGCTAAAGGTCTGCCTCTTTCGTGACGCGTGTGCCTAAAATCGAACCAAATGAATGTGCATTGTCAGTTTAATATACATATACTGATATTTAGTAATCAAAATGTTAATATTATTTCATTTATTAAAGTTATTAAAGTAAAAACATTTATATATTTTCAGTTAAGTGCAAATTATGTTCTGGCCTTGGGAAGGCATAGAGGTTTTGAGACCTGCACAAGTTAGTTTCTGCTCGTTTTGAGTTTGACTCGGTTATTTATCATAATTTCTGTTCGTTTTGGGTTTCATTTATTTATCGATGCTGATTTGTGGTAGTTTCACGCTTGGTAGATTATTTGATTTTATTTTTGCTCATTTTTGTTTTAATGGAGTTCTTTACTTTTGTTTGAACAACTTATTTTGAGGCAAAAGTGTTTTAATTAATTTTGAAAAAAGGCAGATGAACTAATAAAAAGCACAGGCTGCCGTTTTGCCGTAGTTGTTTCGAAAAATTGGCGCAAATTCTGATATAACCAGGACTACCTTTTTGCCATGTTCATTTCGAAAGATTGGCGCTAGGTTTGAAACAACAAGGCATAAATATGAAAATATTGACCTATTGCTAATCCAAGCACATTGAAAAAGACCATGCGCGTGTTGTGGTGCAAGTCCTGACGTGCATATTTATTTTTTCAGTAGCATAGAAAATTGTTGTGTAGCATGCACAAATGAGCAATTTTAGCACTTTAGGAACTGGCCATGGTGGCAACCCTGTACACAACACTACCTTGTGTTTTTTCAAATAAGTTTAATGAAAAGAACCAAGAGATATTACCAATATAACTTAGTCTCCCCCTCCATTACAGAATCCACCCCCCAAACAAGATGCTACAAACGTTCATGCTACTGTCACTTCACAACACTCCACTCACCTTCGACTTTGACCCTGAAAGAATTTACATGGAGATTCTTAAATATTTATGATGCTTAAGATACTTATCAGCCCTAAAAATTAAAATTCTTGTAATAGATTTTGACTTTAAATCACTTGGTATAGATTCTTAGCAAAAATCACCTCTATTCTCCTCAATATTTACCCCAATTCGAGCTGTAATGTGAAGTGGTTGTATTGATCTGCAGAAAGTAATTATTTAGTCTAGATCATTGGTATTTAGAGCATACTGTTGTAATAATGAAATTTCACTGCTGTCCAAAAAAAAAATTGACAAATAAACCTGATTCTTGCTTCTTTTTATAATAATAAATCCATTCAGTGTTCTTTTGTAGGTGCCTTTAGTTTAATTTTACATTAATTGGTTTTGGGCTAAATTATACAGGATTTGCACTTTTTTCATACAGCTTTCCTACACAGTTTATAACTTTTTTAGTAGCATCAGCTTATTTTTTTTTAATAAACTTAGGATTGTGCATCATAGTGCGATAGGAACAAAAACGTAATATTTGGTTCCCCATTTCATGTTTGTTATATTCACATTCACAATAATCATTCTCATCATAATAGTAAAATATTCTCCTTTCATATTAATAAATTGAGAGGGAATAGTCATTCTGGACTTGTCCCAGTTAAAGATAGGAACAGGGCCATAATTAGTGATAAGGAAAAGTGATAAGTTAAAGAGAGATGGGTAGAAAATTTTGAGAGTGTGTTAAGCCATGATAGACTTAATAAGAAAGAATGAAAAAATTCCGTGACCCTTTGGAAATGAAGGAAGATTTAATTTGTAATGAAGAATTAATGACTGCATAAAAAAAGGATTAAAGAATAATAAGGCCCCAGGTGCTGATAGTGCGGTAAATAAGTTTCTTAAGTGTGATGGTTTTAAAGTTAGAGATAAACTACTGAAAATTGCGAATATGATTTTTGAAAAATATGAAGTACCAAGAAATTTTAGAAAAACTTTGGTTAAACCCCTCTATAAGAAAGATGATAAGAGTGAGTGTGGTAACTATAGAGGCATTAGCTTGGTTTCTATATGAAGAAAATTAATCAGTATAATGATACTTTTTAGACTTAGAGATGTTGTAGATAAAGTTTTAAGATAGAGATAGAGATATTTATTTCGAGAAATTACTATCACAAGCCCTGAAGGGCCGAATTCGAATTTCGAAGTCCATAAAAAAACAAACAAGCAAGAAAATCATAACAGAAGCACAACAACTAAAAAATTGGCAACCAATGCAAAAAAAAAAAAATAAATAAATAATTAAATATCGGAATGCTATATGATTCCTTTGTCACTTATATTAAAAACTGCAAAATGGCAACTAGTTAAAAAGATAAGAAATGATAAAACTGAAAAAATAAATAATATACACATTAACAAATGTTTAAAAAACAACATAAAAAGGAGATAGGGAAAAAAAGAGTATAAAGAAAAACGAGCTGTTTCTTTTATTATATAAGAGAAAAGACAAAATTTATGAACAAATTAACAACTATTTATTATATCAGTAAAAAAAAGGGATAAAAGATTTCTTATACCGCAAGGTAGAACAAAGAATGGGAGATAAGGTGGGGATAGGCTGGGACACAGTTCGCGGAGGACGATTTCTGTCAGGTACATGGTATTCAGGGAAAAGGTTCGCAGTACGGGGGTTCAGAAGTGCCAACTTACCAAAACGGAGGCAAAAATTATTTCTTCGTCTCTCGAGGGTCTCTAGGTTTGAAATATTTAACAAATGCAAATATGGTATCTTGCCCTCTTTAAAAATAATTCTTAGAGCTCTCTTTTGGACATTTTCAATTTTTTGTGTTGAGAGAGTATAGGAGAGAGAACACATCAACAAAATTTTTATTCTTTGATTAATAATTGAGAAGTGCCTGAGTCATTTGACCCCTTTAGTCCTCAGTTTTGTAGATTATTAGCAAGCATTTGATTCAGCTGATAGAAGAGCTTTAGCAAAGATCCTGTTCTTGTATAGTGTATTACGGTAATCACCAGGAAAAAAAAAAAAAAAAAAAAAAAAAAAAAAACTGTCTTCCTACTTTAGTAACTGAAATAAATGAGCACTTGAACAAGGTCTAGACCCTACTCATCCATCCAGTTCCCCAGGACAAAACAGTATAACCAATCCGACAGTCCGAAAATCAACTCCAAAATAGAGCAAAATCAGCATCAATAAGCATACGTCTATGTTCCAAAACCAAGCTATAGCACCTTAAATCTACAAAAACATTATATTCCCAAGGTGATCACCATATATCGGGGCTCGTCAGATGAAAACTCATTGCCTAAATGGGTTTCGGCGCTTCAATTTCATTACCCAGGCAATTGAGCGCGCCATGCCATAATCTGGCATACCCCTATATAGTGCCACCAATGGAATAAACATAAACAAAATCCAAAACATCCAAAAAATAAAAATATATACCCCAGAATTTTTTTTTTTTTTTTTTTTTTTTTTTTTTTTTTTCCAACATTCTTAACCAACCTTCAAATAACACTGAGAGCCGAACTTCAACCGATTTAAATACAAACAAATAAATAACGCTAGTCCTCCACCCGGAACAATTTCACTTTCACTCAAATTCTAAGAATTAAATTCCGAATATTCCACCATAATCTTTACCACAGGTGTCGCAATCCAACCCTCAACACCCGGGAAGATAAACCAATTCCGTCAACAAGTTACCGTAAAATATCTTTTAAGATATCTTGATAACTTTTATTATACTTATGTAAAAGCTGATTATACTTAAAACAAAGCCTTTTAAAGTGCCAAGCAAGTTTATTGGTGGAAAATCCTCTTATGATTAGCTTCTTGCTAAGTAACACATCTATTTCTAAAATCGATGTAATTAGTACAAATTCTTGCATATCTAAATAGTTGTGAAAAATACGATGAATATGTTATATTTGAATGAATATTACTTTTTGGAAACGGAAAATTAACTATTTCAAAATTAAAATCGTCTGTTTTATTGTATATTTCAAAATTTATTGTATTATTAGGTATCACAATAATCTCAAAATCTAGAAAATGGTCATATTTGACATTTCCATTACTGGATTCCAGCTTTAATTCTGGTGGATATGTTTTACTTGCAATCTCTACAAAATTTGAACAATTTATCACCAGAAGGTCATCTAAATATCTTTTATTATTTGAGAGCAAATACTTTATATTACTTGGATTCTGTTTATCCGTCATATAATCGTATTCTAAATAATTTAGAAATCGGTCCGTTATAACTGGACTGGCATTACCCCCCATAGGAATTCCATTACATTGATAATATAGATTGCCATTAAATTTTATAAAAGTATTAAATAGAACAAATTCTAGTAGATCAAAAATCATATCTATGCTATAACATCTTGAGCTAGTTGTACTATTAAAATAATTAGTCCATCTCGCCTTCTTATTATACGCATCAATTTTTAAAAACGGCAAATTAGACAAAAGAAAAGCTTTCAAAATAATCTTTTTTAAATTTATAAATACTAAATTAATGGGTAAATTTGTATATAATGTAGTGAAATCAAACGAGTCCAATCTTTTGGCTGAAACTAAAGCAAGAGAGTCTATTACTTGCAGCGAATTATTAACACTCCAGTATGGATTAAACTTAGAAAAATTTTTAATTCCCGAACAATATGCCTCAAACTTATTTTTAATTTCTCCTAAAATACACGACAAGTCAGTAGCCGCAACTCTGGTCGGGCACCTTGCTGCCCCCGCAATAAAGCGTGGTTTCGGTGGATTCTTATGAAATTTTGCCGTCCAATATAAAAACGGACCTTTTTTTTCATTATCATTAACCTTAATATTAAACTTTTTAAAAAGTATATCCTCTATTCCATTCAATAGACTATTATTAACATCTTGAACCTTTTTATAAGTATTTGTTGTACTAAGCTCCTTTGTTAAAATATCACAATAAAGCTTCGGACAAATTATTGCAAAATTATTATTCGCTTTATCAATGGGTACAATTACAAAATCCCTCTTTATATTATAAATTGCTTGTTTTATCTTAGAATTATAAAAAACACCATCATTATCATGCTTATTTGTCCTCTTATTTATCTTATTTCTAACCTTATTAATAATTAAATTATTCCAATTCTGAAAACTTTTTTTATTAATTTTCTCTTTTTTGCACCAATTATCAATAAATATGTCGAGATTATTATTTAACCCTCTAAGCAGATTCGAGGGTTTTAGATGATTTGAAAGACGGAATTTAGCCCCAATTTTCATTATATTCTGCAGTTCAATTTGCTTAATTATTGTTAAATCACCTGTAATAATATGTTCGTAAGTTGGATTAACAAACGATAGCAATTGGTCACACTTACAAATAGGTTTCCAATTACTATCCGTGTCAAAATTCCTAAGTATTAAATTATAATTAAAAATCATTTGTCCTATCGTTTTTGAAAATTTATATGTTATAATCGGATTATTCTTATACTTCAAATTACTAGGACGGGCCTGTTTCACATCAGCCTGGTTTAAAATTCCAGGTAAATTTATATCCTCTATTTGTTTACTTATAAAAGTTATAGGAAGATATAATCTATTCTCCTTATTAACAGTCTTATCTGACTTTTTATCATTTGAATTACCATTAGTTCTACCTAGAATACATACTGTATCATAAATCAGTTTAATTTTTGAGTTACATGGTTTTTTATTATTTACAGTCAAAAATAATTTTATTAAATTATTATTTGATAACTTATTTAAACATTTTATTATGCTAGCCATACCATTAGACTCAAATAGTTTACAAAAATCCTTCAAATAGATATTTAAATATATATTCTTTTTTCTATCATTATTCCTAAGTCCTCTTCATCGAAGTTTACTTTTAGAATGATGATTTAAAGAATTATGACCAAATAATACATTTATAAAATTAAAAACAACATTAGACATGTCTCCACATTTAGCCACTCGGTCATTCAACCCGAAAGGATAAGCAGTACCGAGGGTATGGATCCAATAGTCTTCACGTTTACGTAAATTTATATTTTTCTCTTCTTTAGTTAGATTACTTAATTCCAAATTTTCTAAAATCGTAATGGTTAAATCAGTTAAAGCACAGGTACCATTATTACAATGTTGTACTAGATAGCTATTCGTTTTTTTACCTTTAATTGTGCTTTTGTGCCCCAAAAATCTCTCATATATGTTATTAATACTTTCCCCCACATATTGTAAGCCACAAATTTTACACTCCAACAAATAAATGATATTATTTGTTTTACAATTTACCCTACCCCGAAACAAACAATGAAACTTTTTATTATATAAAGTGCTTTGTACCATAGCTCTAGGGGTGAAATAGTCTCGGCATAGAAAACAACGACCATTACACCTACCAATATCGGTTAGACCGATTTGAATATTACTATAATTATAATTTATAATTAAGAAAAAGTTAAGAAACAAAAAACGACAAACAAAGCAAAATCCAAATCATATCCAAAAATCAAGCATATTTCCATTAACCATAACAACGAAAAACAACCCATAAAGAAAAACAAAATGATTTCCCAGAACAATTATCCGTCTCAGGTTAAAACCTGGATCAGGGTTAAGGTCTGTCGGGGAAAAATTTTTTTAAACAATTCCTACACCAGCACTAGATCCAACCTGAAATCATATAGTGTATTACGGTAATCACCGGGAAACAAAAAAAAAAAAAAAAAAAAAAAAAAACTGTCTTCCTACTTTAGTAACTGAAATAAATGAGCACTTGAACAAGGTCTAGACCCTACTCATCCATCCAGTTCCCCAGGACAAAACAGTATAACCAATCCGACAGTCCGAAAATCAAGTCCAAAATAGAGCAAAATCAGCATCAATAAGCATACGTCTATGTTCCAAAACCAAGCTATAGCACCTTAAATCTACAAAAACATTATATTCCCAAGGTGATCACCATATATTGGGGCTCGTCAGATGAAAACTCATTGCCTAAATGGGTTTCGGCGCTTCAATTTCATTACCCAGGCAATTGAGCGCGCCATGCCATAATCTGGCATACCCCTATATAGTACCACCAATGTAATAAACAAAAACAAAAACCAAAACATCCAAAAAATAAAAATATATACCCCACAAATTTTTTTTTTTTTTTTTTTTTTTTTTTTTTTTTCAACATTCTTAACCAACCTTCAAATAACACTGAGAGCCGAACTTCAACCGATTTAAATACAAACAAATAAATAACGCTAGTCCTCCACCCGGAACAATTTCACTTTCACTCAAATTCTAAGAATTAAATTCCGAATAGTCCACCCTAATCTTTACCACAAGTGTCGCAATCCAACCCTCACCAACCGGGAAGAAAAACCATTTCCGTCAACCAGTCACCTTAAAATATCATTCAAGATATCTTGATAACTTTTATTATACTATTGCAAAAGCTGATTATACTTAAAACAAAGCTTTTTAAATTGCCAAGAAAGTTTATTGGCGGAAAAGCCTCTTACGATTAGCTTCTTGCTAAGTAACATACATCTATTTCTAAAATCGATGTAATTAGTACAAATTCTTGCATATCTAAATAGTTGGGAAAAATACGATGAATATGTTATATTTGAATGAATATTACTTTTTGGAAATGGAAAATTCACTATTTCAAAATTAAAATCGTCTGTTTTATTATATATTTTAAAATTTATTGTATAATTAGGTACCACATTAATCTCTAAATCTAGAAAATGGTCATATTTGCCATTTCCATTACTGGATTCCAGCTTTAACTCTGGTGGATATATTTTAATTGCAATCTCTAAAAAATTTGAACAATTTATCACCAGAAGGTCATCTAAATATCTTTTATTATTTGAGAGCAAATACTTTATATTACTTGGATTCTTTTTATCCGTCATACAATCATTTTCTAAATAATTTAGAAATAGGTCCGCTATAACTGGACTGGCATTACCCCCATAGGAATTCCATTACATTGATAATATAGATTGCCATTAAATTTTATATAAGTATTAAATAGAACAAATTCTAGTAGATCAAAAATCATATCTATGCTATAACATCTTGAGCTAGTTGTACTATTAAAATAATTAGTCCATCTCGCCTTCTTATTATACGCATCAATTTTTAAAAACGGCAAATTAGACAAAAGACAAGCTTTCTTAATAATCTTTTTTAAATTTATAAATACTAAATTAAATTAATAGCAGCTGGTTTTGCATTAAATCAGAAGTCATATGGATCATTTTGATGGACTTTATCCTAAGGAGCACAGCAAGCAATTGAAGAACACAGGGTCAATTGGGGAAGTAAAACTCTCCTAGACTTGAATTTTGCTGATGATCTAAGCATCCCAGATGAAAATATTAGCAAAATGAATAAATTTTTGGAGGGTTTGAGAGTTCAGGGTTCAAGATTAGGTTTGAAAAGTAATGTTAAAAAAATTAGTTGCAAGAAATAGGTGAAGAAGTGATGATTGGTAACAAGAACATGAATCAAGAAGACAACTTCACTGCTCTGCTGTCATAGACAGCAGAGCAGTCCTGTCTTAGTAAAGAGCAAAGTTGGCACTATGTATTTTTATTCACCAAGGCCTTTTATATAATTCCCTTTTCAAGAGTCAAGATGATTGGAGGGCAGCCAGCTCCCCTCACATGCCCATTTATTCTCAAACCCACCCATTCAAAATTTTGAAATAGCCATTTTGTTCAGCATAATTGGAAGGTCCAATAACTATTTATCTGGGGATATCATCCGCCTTCACAGTCCTCAGGTCAAGGGTTGCAACATGTGCTATTTACCCATTGTTTATAGCCTATACAATATTTGTCATCAGGAACTACTACTTCTATTGCAACAACTATTAAGGCTAAGAGTATAAGGCAAAAATTTCAGGAAATGTTGAGGGAGAATTTGAGCCAAATTAAAGCATATAGGGCATACAAGTTATATGGGCATACAGGTTATCAAAAGAGCATATCAGCAACAGCTTATATAGTATTAGGTTGAAAGACCCAGGGCTTGATTAAGGGGATATTCAACTATCAAAAGACAATATATGCATACTGCTACTACTACTACTACAACTAGTCCTATTACTACTACTGTGACAAGTACTACAACTAAGACTAAGGGTACAAAGGTGAAAATTTCAGGGAATATCAAGGGGGAAGTTGAATTGAATCAAAACACACTGTATGCATACAGGTTGTCAAAAGTGTATATCAGCATTATCTAGAAACAGCTTGGAGCATGAAGTTGGAACTAACAGGGCTTGTTGTGGGGGATTTTGAACTAACCAAAAGGTATTATGTTCATGCTACTACTACTACTGCTACACATATTAAGGTGAAATTTTCAGGGAATGTTGTGACATTACTGAACTAAATAAAAACACACTACATGCTTGCAGGTTGTTGAAAGAACATATCAGCAACACCCCAGGAACTGTTTACAGCACCAAGTTGAAACTTTCAGCACATGTTGAATGGGATGCTGAAAAAAAAAGTTGCAATGTGCACACTACTACTAAAGCTACTACTACTGCTACCACTGAAGCTAAGGGTATTAGGTCGAAGCTTTCAGGGAATGTTAAGGGGTGCAATGAACTAAATCAAAAACACTATGAGTATGTAGATTGTCAACAGGCAGTAGCACAAATATCTCAGGAACAGCTTAGATTATTAAGTTGAAGCTTTCAGGATATGTTAAAGTGGGTTTTGAACTAAGCAAAAGGCACTATGTGCATACTACTATTACTTCAATTATTGCAACTAGTGAGGCAAATGAAACTTTCGGAGAATAATTAAGGGGAGTTTTGACTAAATCAAACAAACTATATGCATTCCGGTTTTCAAATAGACATATAAGCATCTTAGGTGTCTTAGGAATCTTAGGATTGTCTTAGGAATGACTTAGAATATTAAGTTGAAACTTTCAGGGCATATTGAGAGTGACATTGAAATAGCCAAAAGGCCCTTTTTACAGAAGTTAAGTGTATTATTGAGGGAATTTTTTGGTGGATGTTGAACTAAATCAAGACAAACTGTGTGCATTTGGGTTGTCAAAAAGGCATATCAGCAATATCCCAGGAACAGTCTAGGTTATTAAGTTGAAACATTCAGTGTATGTTAAGGGCAATGTTGAACTAATCAAAAGGCAATATGTGTATGTTACAACTACTATTGCAGCTACTGCTATTGTAGCAACTACTAGTACTGCTGAAGGTAAGGGTATAACAGTGAAACTTTCAGAGAATGTTGAGGAGGATATTGGACTAAACTGAAACATGCTATGTGAATACAGGTTTTAAAAAGCACATAAAAGCTATACCTCAGGAACAATTTAGAGTTGAAAACTTTCAGTACATATTGATATGGAGGTTGAACCAACTAAAAGGTACTATATGTTTACTACTAATACTACTACTAAGGCTAAGGGTATTAAGGCGAAATTTTCAGGAAATGTTAAGGGGTATGCTGAATGAAATTGAAACACACTATGTGTATTCAGGCTACCAAAACACAAATAATAATAACATATTTATTACCTACTATGACCAAAAAGAAGTGGAGTACATAAAAAAAACAAAAAAACTTGTACACTTAACAATTATTTACATAAAATGACGTAATTATGGTGCATAGTAAGACCTGCAGATTATAACAGCTTTCCCACAAGCACAGTTGCTTTTTCCTGTAAATCAGGGAGGCCAAATGTGATATTAGATGCTGGTTCCAGAACCATGGAGGGAGACACAGAAGGCACTGAGAAAATTTAAAATAATAAGTCCTGAGAGATTTGAGATCTTTAGGCTTCAGAATTGGAAGAAACCCACATAAAAAGAATAGAATGATCACAAAATGAAGAATATACAATCTGAATTTTTTTTTCTTAGCATTAGAAACTGTCACAGCCCAAAGTGTTTTGAGATTATTAGTAATGTGAAGACCAAGCCACTGAAAAGAAGAGACACAGAGAATAGGGGGAAAACCACAGTTAAGAGGGAGACTTGCACTCAAATTAAACAAAATATATTTGCACTTATGAGCATTCAGCATAAGCCCAATCTGTCTCAACTGGTCTGAGATCCAGCTGACAGAATGTGAGAGCCCAGCCCTAGAGAGCTAAAACCAGAGAAAAAGAAACTGATAACTGAAAATTAAGGTAAAATGTTGTTTTGTCAAAATTTCAATGGGTTTAGACCTGTTATGTAGGCAAATTTCAGGACCCTCTAGAGGGAGAAGGAGTGGAAGTAGATACTTCAAAATACCATCCCGGGACATACTTTGGCCTGTAGACCCATCCCTGAAACTTTCATTTTCCTAGCCTAACCCCATTCCAAGATAGTCAAAAGTAGCTAAAGTAGAATTTTACCATTTCATTTTCAGAGCTAAAGCCAGAGAAAAAGAAACTGATAACTGAAAATTAAGGTAAAATGTTGTTTTGTCAAAATTTCAATGGGTATACATTCAATGACCTGTCATGTAGGCAAATTTCATGACCCTCTAGAGGGAGAAGGAGTGGAGGTAGGTACTTCAAAATACCTTCCTGGGACATAGGCCTACTTTAGCCTGTAGACCCATCCCTGAAAGTCTCATTTTCCTAACCTAACCCCTTCCCAAAATAGCCAAAAGTAGCTAAAGTAGAATTTTACCTATGAAAAGACTAGGCCAAATGTAATATGTGGTATAGGCCAAATAAAACTAGTCTTTTTGAAAAGAACATCAATAAATGGTGTTCTTATTTTGCTATTTTTTAAAAGAACCAAACTCCTGCTGTATCCCTCAAATTTCTAAAAGAAATTTAACCACCTATAGAGTAAGTAATTGAGAAATTCACAATTGGAATCTAGAACTTTTTATCAAACAGCTCAATCAAAAGCCGCATTTTTTATATTTAAAACTTGGCGCTTCTGAACACCAGTTTTATGCAAAAAGCCACATTCCTTGCCGATTCCAGATTCTCCAAAGCCTCGTTTTCTGGCTCAGCGCAGGGTTGCCAGAAAGCCTTTGAAAACCAAGACTGCCATCATGGTCAGGTCATAAAGTTCTAAAATTGCCCAAATTTGTGTGTTTCACAACAATTTTCGATGCTAAAGTCAAAATAAAAAATTGCGCGTATCGCGGCTTGCGCCACGACACGCACATGGCCCGATATGTGTAGTTAGATTAGTTCTAGATCAGTTTTTTTGTCCAGTTTTTTCTGACTTAGCACCAATCTTTCGAAACAAAACACAGCAAAAAAAGGTGGGCCTGGTTAAATCAAATTTCGCACAAATCTCTCAAAACAAATACGGAAAAATGCGGTTCAAACTTTTTGTTAATTCCTTAACGTTTTTCAAAGTCCTCATCATTTCTTCAGTGACAAAATTAAAAAATTGTATTACAAAAGTGCTTCAAATTGAAGCACGTGCTACAGTGCTACATATGATGAAATAGTGCTAAAATAGTTCTTTCGTCCTAAAGTCAGAAAAAATTTTGCCCCTAATCTAATTCTATTGTTACCTTGCTTGCTTACCCTTTGTTCATCCTGCTCCACTTTCACGGAAGAACAACGATTTATGTGATCCGCCAAAATTCATCTGTTTTTAGCTGCAGTTTTATGCGTCATAATGGTTAAACGGTTTTGAACTCTTTTTATTCACTTTTAGAATTTAAAATGACTTATTCCACTGAATACGCTAGTAACAACCACAAGCCGAAGACATACAATATCTTTGGTTTATTATCGCATACAAATTTTTGTTACACGTTATTTGATACAGTTGCAAGACAATATCTAAAGATAACTATATGATTAAAGCAAGGCCCAAAAATAAAATCGTGAGAACGGGGTCAATACAAAAGCCTTCGTAATCCCAAGATGAAATAATACGTACAGATAAAAACAAAAACTTTATGATTATAATATAGCCTCTAAAAGAAACGTGAGAAATGGGTTAATACAAAAGCCTTCGTAATCCCAAGATGAAATAACACAGACAACTTAAAAAACCAAAAAAAAATAAAATAAAGGTACTTAGATCCATAAGGCACAAAGAGATTTAAGACTCAAAAGAGGCTAGTATATTATCTAGATCAACTAGATCAGTTGTATGGTCAGTTTCTTCAACTTCACAAGCCTTATAAATATCATTATTGAAAAGAAGCATACGCTCTGTAGGCTCAAACGTCGAGCAACTCGACTTCACAGGCCTTATTAATATCACTATTTAAAAGAATTTGAAATGCAATATTTAAAGATAACTTATGATTAAAGTAAGGCATCAAAAAAACGTCAGAACGGGGCTAATACGAAACCCTTTGTAATCCCGAAACAAAATAATAAGTACAGATAAAAAAACAAAAGCAAAAAAGAAAGGCACTTAGATCCATAAGGCACTAAGCGATTTAAGACTCAAAGGAGGCTAGGATATTATCTAGATCGACTAGATTGGCTGTTTGGTCAGTTTCTTCGACTTCAAATATCACTATTGAAAAGCAGTTGCAACACAATATGTTAAGATAACTTTGTGATTAAAGTAAGGTCTGAAAAAACGTGAGAACGGGGTTAATACAAAAGCCTTCGTAATCACAAGATGAAATAACATGAACAGATAAAAAAAAAGAAAAAGCAAGGCACTTAGTTCCATAAGGCACTAAGAGATTTAAGACTCAAAGGAGGCTAGGATATTATCTAGATTGACTAGATCTGTTGTTTGGTCGGTTTCTTAGACTTCACAAGCCCTATAAATATCACTATTGAAAAGCAGTTGCAACACAATATTTAAATATAACTTTATGATTAAAGTAAGACCTCAAATAGAAACGTGAGAACTGGGTTAATACAAAAGCCTTCGAAATCACAAGATGTAATAACACAGACGGATAAAAAAACAAAAACAAAAAAGAAAGGCACTTAGATCCACAAGGCACTAAAATATTTCAGACTCAAGGAAAGCTAGGATATTATCTAGATCGACTAGATCAGTTGTTTGGTCAGTTTCTTCGACTTCACAAGCCTTATAAATATCACTATTGAAAAGCAGCATACGCTTTGTAGGCTCAAACGTCGAGCAACAAGAGCCACATGCTGACAAACACAGACTGAACATAAATATTGCGTTCAACATGAGAAAGATAAAACGGTCTCGGAGCTTGCTCTTAATGCATTCATCATAGAAAGGAACTGTTCCACTGTCTCATTGCTAATTAGCAAATTCAACAGGGTCAATGCCCACTTGGCGAATTCACGAAAAGGAAATGCGCCAACAGCATCAAGATAATGTAGGACAGCTATCTAGAACTCATAGGAGTCTTTGGGGATTGTTCTTCCACAAACAAATGACCAATTAACGTCCAACAGTTTCCTCCACTGATTCTTCAAGGTACTGAGATCAGTGGTAGGAACAATTCTCAATGGCAAGTCTCCAAATCGGGGTCGAAACTGAGACAAGCAAATCACAGGGGATAAAAATTTTAGCTGTAGGAGTGAATCCAGAGCAGGAGGCATTCGTTTAAGCACCGCTTTAGCCGCAGTTTTCAGGAACGCAAAACACCGTACTTTGATTTCGCTCTTGTGTGTGTATGAAAGTTTAGATTTGGCCAGTTCTATCAGGATCTCGTGTCCGTAATCAATTTAATCTGGCGGCAAATAATTGATTTTGAAGTCTATATTAACCATCAAAGGCACTGTAGATGACCCGAGTATCCTAAGCCAGAGACTTAGCATCCAACCCTGCAGATCTTCAAAAAGACGAAATTGGTCAGCGTGTTTGTGCTGAAACAGCAAGTTGACCCTTTGAAATTCGGACAGCAATGGCTTCAAGAACACAATGAAAATTCTGTTTTGCTCATCTTGATACATAGCGTGTAGCACTCTGGCAGTATAGCAACGTTCTTTCTCTTTGGCTAGACTGAGGTGTGTGGTGAGCTCTAAGTACTGCTCATCTATGCGAACCAAGACATTGTACCGAGAGAGCCAATGAGTATTTGAGGGAGAAATAATACGTAAGGGTGAATTTCCATCGTTTATCAACTTAAATACATGTTGAGATGTCTCCCTTCTAAGGGGGCTTACATTAAACCATTTATATGTTTCCGACATCATAAACTTAAGTTTCAAAGGGAGTTCACAAACCGCTTCTGAAGCACACAGATGGAGTGAGTGGCAAACACACTTGAAGAGCTGAAGATAGGGTAAACTATTGTCTCATAGTAAGGTAAAAAGGGAGTGGTTTACTCCGCACATGTTACTAGCACCGTCTGTGCCAATACCAATAAGGTTAATCATAGGTACTTTGCAGATATCAAGGAACTCTTTGAGTTTGTCATACAATATAACAACGGTAGTCGAAGGTACTTTAATCATCCCCAAGGCTGTACACACAATTTGTTTCATTTTGGGACTATAATATCTTACACATATGCACATGAACTTTATTGTGGCGACATCTGTGGACTCATCTAAAATAAGTGAGCATCCACTATTCCCAATATCCTCGACAATCTCACGAAGAGTTTCAGGCCCCAGAACATTCTTGATTAGGGCTGAACATTTGGTTCGTTTTATTCTCACAGCTTCAGAAACACGCCCGGGGAAAAGATTCTTAATAATTGTAGACAGGTGGTCGATAGTCTGTATAGATGAATGGCAAGAAACGTGTGCAGCTAATACGAGCTCTGCCTTCCGTGTTGTAGTGTCAAGCACAGTTATTGCTAGAAGATAGACAAATATAAATTTTTAGTTTTTAAAATAAATATACAGTGGGCATAATTTTGATCTACTAGAATGTGTAATGTGTTGAATTTCACTTTAATCTTGATTTTGTACGTACTTTGCTCAATAGTTTACTTGAAGAAGCCTAAGGAAACTTTTTGTTTCTTTTTTTTTGTCGATAGACTTGGCTAAAATCAGTTACCGATTCAGTAAATTTTATGAGGGTCGCTCCCCAATGAAAAGAGGCTCAGACTGCCCTTGACCATGTTCAGCAAATAACTCGTAGTAGCATAATCTGAGTAATCCTAAAGGAGCAAAAAAGAGGCAAATGGATATTAAGTACCTCACCAATTCTACTCCATCCTCAAAAATTAAGATACAGAGAGTAATAGTGATCCAAGAAAGATGTAAAGCAGATAGTTGTGAGATGAGCAAAGTAGAGGATGAATGGAAAAACCCAACCCATTTACTATGGCTGCATATGGAGGAAGAGTTAGGGAGGAATTTGCCTACCTAACAAATAGGGAAATCAGACCTACTAGGAACTCGGAAAACACTGAAGATTGTTTTAATCACGTTGAAACTATGCTTTTTGACTCTGATGTCTCCTGCTTCACCTGCTGGGCTCTCCATTGGGGTTATGATACAGAGTCCGGTCTCATAAAGGAAATACGAGAAACGGAGGAAAAGTAATGAGAAATAGATTGGTGAAAACGGTCTGACAACACAGGGATCGGCCGCAACAAGATGCGCAACAAAAGGGAATCAGGCGCCTTTTCCACTCAGAAAAAAATTGGTAACCCCTCCCCGAAAAAAGATTCTAGATACAACTCTGGCTCACACATTAAAGACATAACAATGCTGTAAGGTCCATAAAACAGAAACAGCGCGTCTATGAAGCAACAACAGTTGTTGTTTAATTTTTTCTTTGATGTGGAGTTAAATTTCATTAAAAGCAAAAAGACGGCCTGACTCGTCGATAAGCAATCTATCGTTTTGCCAGATAAAATGTGCATGTTAACTGAAAACTTTTCTGAGAAAAATGGCATTTTCTGTGAAAATTTCAAGATTTTCTGTCAAATTTTTTGCTTAGTCATATAGATTCTAATAGCGTTGGAAAATATAAATTTGGTTGATATTAACCAAGAGAGCAGAAAATAAAATTCAAGGTATGTCCACTTTTATTACTTTTTTTTCTTTAGACTCAGTAAAAACAAAAAACGGTTACCATGTTGCTGTAGGCTATTTTGGCCTTCAAATCAACTGCAGCAGATGTATACCCCCAAAATATTTTTTTAACAATAGCCTACCATGGATCACAGACTATATTCAGACTTCACTCCTGTTGTAAATTAGGTTGAATGGATAAATCTAGAAATGTTTGAAAACTCACCAAGCTTTGTAACTGGTCTCTGTATCCCCATGGCTTGAGAATTCTTCTTGTGTTTGGCTGAGTTTGAATGCTGACGAATATAAGCCATGTAAGCTCTAAATACTGTCCCACTAGAGATTTTGCAGACGGCCTTTTCGTCAGCTCTTGGTATAGGTTGCAGCAATCCCTTAAAATCAGAATCGCGTTCCCACTCAGGATGATACACTCTTTTGCGTTTTCCAATCGCATTTTGCGATTCTCCATGATTGCTTTTCTCTCTATTATTCCCATCTGAGTAGGTATGTGGAAGTACATTATTAGCATCCCTTTCACGACTAATTTCGTCATAGTTTTGTTGACTGGTAGGTTCAGCCCTCACCAGCATTGGGATTTGGGCTCCAGAGCTTACTGCAGTCTGTGCAATATTTTCCCCTTCTTTAGAAGCTATATGCCTGAAGGACGGCAACATTTTAGCGGTTTCAGATCTAACTGTCTTGAGCCTTTGGGGTGCGTCTTTAGGCAAATTGATAGCAAAAATTATGGGTTGTATAACGCTTTCACTTGAAACATTTGTTGGACTTCTACTCTTGTCCCTCTGACTAGAGTCACTACTATTCTCACACTGGATAACTTTTTTTTAAGGCTTTTGTCAACTCATCTTTAGGTGATACTGTTTTTGATACTGCTGTCTTACTCATAAGTTGATAGATAGCTGCTCTTGGTGGAATTTCTCTTTGTTCTCGGGTGTACAATTCCTCATCATGAGCATCCTCCTTATCACTAGAGAAATCCTGAGAATTTGCTATTACCAAGCCATTTGCAGGATAAAAATCCAGAATTTTTCTCTGTCCTTTTTCCATTGGCAGACTTCTGAGTTACTCCTAAAGTACAAGCTATTAAAGAATAAAATTTTAATTAAATATAATAAGCAATGAAACACAGTTTATGAGAAAATATATGTTTACACATTTGTCTTGAGATTCTCAAGTGTATTAATTACAATATTCAAAGCACACAATTCTTTCCACTTTTAATTTTGTTAAGGATTATTGTGTTCAGCCCATTTATAGCCCAGCTCCTGACTAGAATGAAAATAGCTAATTATTTTACAAATGAAGAACAGAAATTAGTAATGGGCAGGGCTGAGGTAATATGGAAGACATTCTAGCCCAAATTGATCATCATTAATTATGAGAGCAGCATAGAATGCAACCCCTACCTGACAGCCATTAGAAGGTTGGGATGCAATTTTTATACATGGAAATACCACTGGAAAGAATTGAATTGTACATTTGATAAATACATGTATGATTCTATATCAGAACTAGGGACCAGGGGAAAACTAATAATTACTTTTTATTCTTTCAAATTGTATTACTTGTTTCACTCAAAAATGTATCCTTCAAACCTCATAGTCTCATATATAGGCTTAGGACATGTGTTTATACAAGACACCAAAAACACTCAAACCACATTATTATTTCTTTGCAACATACAACATGGTTTTATCAATAATATTATAAAGTTCGTTTTCATTGTTATCTGTATTCGTAAATGTGTTTAAAATAATGTTTGATATGCACCATATATGAATGACTTCTACAATCAGATATTGATCAAATGGTTTTGGTAGGTCAATAAACTAAGTTAAAAGATGTAAATAATTCAAAAGTTGACTCAGGGATGGGTGAAAACGCTACTTGACTTGAGGATTAGCCTATAGTTGTGGATATTCAGAAAGAAGCATTTTAAGATAGCAATTGGTTCTTAACCATTTGAAACGAAAAAGCAGTTCAATCTTTTTAATGTGCTTCCATTACACTTTACCTCATGCCTCTTATTTATCACTTCTTTTCTAAAATTGTACATTTCCTATATATAATTGTGTTTCATGGCTACCTCAGTATTTATTTTATTTATAGAAAACAAGGGTTTAAAAAAGAGTAATGCATGGTATAATGCATGGGATACTTAAAAATAGGGCTATGTACTTGCAGATCAGGGGAAGGAGTAAGTTATACTGGAAGTGCCTTCAAAATAGCTTATCTATAGGTTTTCTCCGTGCTTTTAAGAGAAAATTGTTTTATTTATATGTTTCTTATTCAGTAGCTCTGATTTAAGACTAATAAAACTTAATTTCTCTTTTAGTATAAATTCTAGCCTAGTGGTTTTTTGCTATTTTGGGGAATATTCGAGTCAGATGAATGACTCTTAAAAAAATGCATCAAGATAATAAAAAATAATCTCTTAGAAAAATATTTTTAAATACGTGCCTCCACTTTCTCCTCTCTTTAGAAGGTACTGATGATTGATGACCTTAAACAATCCTTGTGAAACCTTCCAAATTAAATAATTATAGATAGCACATTTTGATTGTAATTCAACTTTACTCCCACCCCCCCCCCCCCTGTGCAAAAATTTAGGCTAGCCTAGCCCAAATTCTATATTTCCAATATATATTCTGTTTCTTGATTTTGTCATTATTGATTCAATTTTTGGGCAGATTGGTAAGACAAGAGTGAGTGTAAAAATGAGCAGGAAATATGTAAGGTAAAATTCTAGACAAGCTATTTTTTTATATCTTGGAAGAGTTACGTTAGGAAAACAAATCTTTCAGTGATGAATCCAGAGCCAAAAACATACTCTGGGAAGGTATTGCCATTCTACTATGTTAACCCCCTTCTGATTTCTAAGTCTTGAATTTTGACAAAACAACATTATATCTTAATTTTGAGTTTCTTTTTCTCTAGTTTTAGTTTGAAAATGCAATTCCTGTTATCAGAGTAGAATTTTAAGCCATATCAAAGGTTTTTTCCTAAATTTAGGAAATGTATTTCCAGATCTTTGAAACTTCCCAAATTTGTAAAGTTGAAAACTCTTTTTTCTACTTTTTTTAAAGCAGAAGATCTATTCTGCATGGTTTCACTTTTATAAAAAAAAGGTTTTTAAAGGTCATCAAAGGTCAGTGCCCTCTATTGGAGAAAGGAGTAGAGATGGGTTGGCTACTTCAAAATATCTTTCAAGGACATACTTTAGTCTGTAAACCCATCCCAGGAAGCTTCATTTTTGTAACCTAACCTCTTCCCAAGATAGCAACAAATAGCTTGTCTAGAATTTTACCATATATAATTCAGACTATATATTTGCATGGGCGCCCATAAGTGGGAGCAAGGGGGGGCACCTTCACCTTAGTACTCTTAGCATCATTAGTTACCGTAACTATAGTTGTAGTACTAAAAGTATACACATAGTGCCTTCTGGCTAGTTCAAAATCCCCCATAATGTACTCTTAAAGATCTAACTTATTTATATAAGTTGTTCTTGAGATATTGCTTTGTCACCTTTTTGAAAGTCCACATACTCATATTTTGTTTTGATTTAGTTCAATGTCTGCCTAAATATTTCTTGTATTTGATTCCTGAGGATGTAGTTATATTCTCTTTGGACTATTGCTCTGAAGGTTGTGGGGGGGGGGGGTGCATTCTCAAAGTCATAATTTCTGGACCTTTAAACTGTGCTGAACAAAATGGCTATCTCAAAATTTTGATTGGATGTGCTTGGGGAAGTGATTAACGTGGAGGAGGGGGAGCTGGTTGCCCTCCATGAGCTCTTTTTGAAGTTCCTATGACATTTCTTACTATAAAAAGTACCCTGGTCTAAAAAACAAAACAATATATTTTGCCCACATTGCTCTTTACTTAGGCAGGACTATTGCGCTGCCTAAGATATTTCTTCTTGAAATTTTAATTATACAGCACTGGAAGTGCTAATTAGACCATGTAAGCCCCTCCTATAATTCAGCCTATGGGCACCCATGTATATTTACGCATTAGGGGGGGGGAGATAAAGTATAATAAATTTGCAGTTAAAAAGTGTTAATTACAAGTATAGAGAAGGACATGAACAGAAGGAAACATGTTAAGAAAACAATTCATAATATGCAGAATAATTGTAGATATTGCATGTATCTCAGTTATACTTTATCCCTAACTCCTTCTCCTAATGTGCAAATATAGAACCCAAATTATATATTTCCAATGCATTCTGCCTCCCATCAGTAACTTGTTTTTCTGTTTTTGTTTTGTCACAGTTGATTAAATTTGCTGGTATAATGGATAACTTTGAGCCATATTTTTACAAATTAGTGTAAAGGACCTGGGGGTAATGTAAAGCAGAGCTACAAGCAAGACATTAGCAAAACCAATTTCTGTAGTTTGACTATCAGATAAGAATTGTTTTCTTAACATGTTTCCTTCTCTAGGTATATACCATTAGGCCCTACAAGCAGGGAAATCTGCATACTACAAAGTATAAATTGTTTTCTTGACATGATTTTTTCGAAACAGTCCTAATTCTAGACTAAGCCTAGGCCACAAAAAGATTGGGCCAGATCTGTCAAATATGTAAAAAAGGATAGATCTGCATAAAATTTGAGTCTTGCCTTAATCTGAGCAGCAATAAAATTCCTTGTACCTTGTAAGACACCTAACGCAGAGCCATCTTTGCTATGCAGAAATAAATTCCTAATGGAAAACCGTTTTCAGAATAGAAAGCGTTCTACGCGCTAAAGGAGGGCTCTTGTCTTTTTGGTGCATTACCACGGCTGAGCCACCGTGATTTTAGAATTTTTGTCCGGTTCTAAACTTTCAGTCAAAATAAGCCCAAAATAAGCCCATTTTTGTATGAAAAAAGCCCATTTTCCCGCCCCACGGCCCTCGCGCCCACTCCAAAATTCAGACCGCCCCTGAATGCTAAACCAAGCCCACGGGGGGGAAAACAAGCCCATCTGGCAACGCAGGCTCAGTGGGCTCGAACACTGGTTGTTCTCGTGTAGTGCATCAAGTGGCTTCTAGAGGAAAACACGGGGTTGAAACTTTGCAGCTGAAAACGATTGATGCTGAAGAAGAGCGGAGATTTTGAAAATGAAACTGCATGGCTGCAGGGAACAATTTGAAATTTTAATTTGATGTCAAATGATTGAAAGGACTAGACAGTAGGCCATATATCCTCATTGAATCTTTGGAATTTGTAAAAAAAAAAGTGTACATAAATTTGTTGATTTGTGATACTTGAGATTGTTACTAGGTATTCAATGTAGGCTATTTCAAAAATCAATTGAGGCATGAGGCAACTGTTTGTTTCTTGACTGCCTAAACTGATTAAGTAGGTTTAATTATAAAAATTACAAAGTAACTATTGCTTAATTGAAACACAAAATTTGAAGTAGGCTCAACACTTCTCATAGAGTTCTCACGGAATAATGTGTTTTGATAACACTTATAGCGGAGTAAAAGTACAGAGAAAAGTGGGTCAAAAATTCAGAAAAAATCGCATAACAACATATCCAAAATCCGCTAAAATCACCCGCCGGGAAAACATTCTGGGGCTACTTAAAGGGGGTGGAAGGGGGCGAAAAAATAGTTTTTTTCATTTTTGCAATTTAGGAAACCTTTTTAAAAAACTAAAATGTTCAGAAAAAATCGCTGGACAATATATCCAAAATCTGCTAAAATCACCGCCAGGGAAAACCTTCTGGGGCTGCTTAAAGGGGGTGGAAGGGGGCGAAAAAATAGTTTTTTTTTTGTTTTCACATTTGGGAAGCTTTTTTACACTAAAATGTTCAGAAAAAGTCACTGAACAACATATCCACAATCCGCTAAAATCGCCCGCTGGGAAAATCCTCTGTGGCTGCTTAAAAGGGGTGAAAAATCCTTTTTTGGATTTTTGTTATTTCAGTACGCTCGGAGACTCGATTCTGGTATAAATCAACTCGCTGAAATCGAAAATGATATCACTTTTATTGTAACACTTCTCTAGCTTATATTAAACTACAAAAATAAAGATTTTAATAACTCCATTGCCAAAATAAAGGAAGAAGCTTTTCTTCCGAAGTTTTACAGAAAGATAAGATCAATGGATGCCTGAAATACTTCGACCAGCTGCGAAAAGCAATGCAGGAAAATCTCGAACTTAAAGGAGTAGAGAATTACCTCACTCTTTTTGGCTTCGCTAGTCGTCGGGAACCTTGTTATCTGATGAGAATCAACATTGTGAAAACTAGACTTTAGAAAAAGAGAGACTAAGCATAGACAGATAGAAACTCGAATATTCTAGGTATGGCTCACCTCAAACGTTCCTGGGGTAAACAGTGCCCAGTGGTAGAATTCACTGGTACAACAAAGTTAAAAGGAAACAAGGAAGGGTTCTTGCAAAACTGCACAAACAAGCAGCGGATAATTCTAGCAATAGGAGAAAAATCGTCTTCAGCAGGTTTTTCGGTGCAATATGCTTCTGCTGACACGGATGTCCTGATTGCAACCCCAGCCATTCATAGTGCAAGAACTCAGTTAACGTGTATCATCGGCAACGACACTGACCTCCCTGTCCTTCTCCTCTATCATGTCACTGCCACCCACAAAGGCCTGTATTTCAAATCCGAGACGAAAGCTTCAAACGAACATAAGCTATGGAATATTTGCTCTATCAAAGAAACATCCCAGTAATGACGGAGAAGAAACCAGCTCCCCAATGTCTTCTTCAAATTATTCCCTGCAAATGCAAATCAGGTTGCGATACGGCCAGATGTACTTGCCGTAAGAATAGCATGCCCTGCGCAGTTGGTTGCCGAGAGTGCATGGAAACAAGCTGTAATAACTCTGAACCAACATCTCTTGAAGAAGAAGAATTTTAGTGTTTTGTAATAACGGTGGTTGTGCTCATTTGAAGTGCTCATTAATGAAATGATGATTCTCAATATTATGTGATCTAAAAATGATGATTATCAAAACTGAGATTTATATATAGACTTGTTAATGTTTTTGTTTTCCAACTGTAAAAGAAGCCGATAATAAGAATGATTTTTCAAGTTTCTATGCGTCTATGTCTATAGTTTCCTTTTTTCTGCAGTCTGGTCTTCACACGGTTGATTCTCATCGAATAACCAGGTTTCCAAAGATTAGCGAAGCAACAAAGAGTGGGGTACTTCTCTGCTCCTTTAAATTGCCGTTTGAGATTTTCCTGTGTTGCTGTTTGAAGTATTTCAGGTTTCCATTGATCTGATCTTTCTAACACTTCGGAAGAAAAGCTATTTCCTTTATTTTTGCAATGGAGTTATTAAAATCTTATTTATAGTTTGATATAAGTTACAGACGTGTTACAACAAAAGTACACAACAGTGTTACAACATTTTCGGTTTCAGCGAGTTGATTTATACCAGAATCGTGTCCCCGAACGTACGGAAATAACAAAAATTGAAAAAAATTTCACCCCTTTCGCCCCCTTTAAGGAACACCAGGAGGTTTTCCTGCCGGAAGACTTTTGAGGATTTTAGGTATGTTGTTCAGCTATTTTTTCTGAACATTTCAGTGTAAAAAAAAGCTTCCTAATTGTCAAAAGAGAAAAAACCGATTTTTTTTGCCCCTTCCACCCTCTTTAAGCAGCAGTAAAAGATTTTTCTGACGGGTGATTTTAGCAGATTTTACATATGTTGGTCAGCGATTTTTATGAATTATTTAGTGTAAGAAAAGGTCTCCTAAATGTCAAAAATGGAAAAACCTATTTTTTGCCCCCTTCCACTTTTTTTTATTCCAATATTCACGGCGCCAGGTACTTTGAAGTATCTGATATGCCGCTATTCATTTACCTCTTTCAATGGCCTCGAGGTTTTAAATGTCTATTGAAGCTTCTTTTGAAGGTCGACAGAGGGATTTGCAGGGATAATATCCCAAGGAAGACCGTTACAGATAGAACTACAACGCCGGATAAAGCTGTTCCTCAAGTACTCGGTTCTTGATGTATCCTCCCTGAGATAATTGGACCAAGCTGTGTACCTTCCTGTCTGCCTTGTCGGCTGGACAAAGAGGGGCACAATTCGAGAGAGCTCGTCTGAGGGAGGCGAATTCATGTACTTGTAGAAAATAGCCATCGACGCTTCATCAAACCTTTCATTTAGAGGCTGGAGCAATTCTTGTGTAGAGGCGCAGCCCGCCCTATTTGCCCTATTCTGGATCTTCTGAAGTGGTGCCAACAGGGTTTTCGGAGCACCAGCAAATAACGGGCATCCATATTCAGCTATGGGTCTGATGCAAGACTTGTAGAGTGGGATGATTGAGATTGATGGAGGAAGGTTTTTGCAGCGAAGAGTAACTCCCAGCTTTCTTGCGCAGGAGGTTCTCACCCGATCAAGATGGTTGTTCCAAGAGAGATCGGTGGAGAAATGAATCCCCAGTAGACGAAGCTCGTCGACTCTCTTTATAGCTTCATTTTTGAAGATGAAACTGGGGTGTTCACGTGGCACCTTTGATCGGGTAATTAGAAGCTCCTTTGTTTTCGATGCATTGAAGTTGATCATCCATGCATCAGACCACTTTTCAATTTTCAAAAGATCCATCTGTAGGGAAAGGGAGGCTTGTGTTGGGTCTTCGTGTTTAGGGACGGCTGAGTGTGTCGTGGTATCGTCGCAAAGTGATGCAGAGGGTTTGCGAGGTTGTCTCCCATTTCGTTTATGTAGATAAGGAAGAGCGTAGGTCCCAAGACACTGCCCTGGGGTACCCCTGCTTTCACTGGATATTCGGGGGAAATAAACCCGTCAAGAACAACCCACAGTGAACGATTGTAAAGCAAGCTCTCAGTCACTTTTAACATACTTCCACAACCACAATACACATAGAGTTTCTTTAGCAGGCCACAGTGCCATACTCTGTCAAAAGCTTTCGCAATATCGAAGGATAATAGCCTGATGGCGTATCCCATTGCCAGTAGTTCTATCCACTCCTGATACTGGGCCACTAGGCAGTCTAATGTTGAGCGTTTCCGGCGGAATCCATATTGGCGATCGCATAGAAGGTCATTTGATTCAAGGTACTGATGAAGTGTTTTATTGGAGACGCTCTTGTAGACTTTGCCAACACAGGAGAGAAGGCTAATAGGCCTGTAGGAGCCCACGCTCGTTGGATCGCCTTCTGGCTTTAGATTAGGTATAACATGGGCGGACTTCCGTGTTCGTGGGAAGGTTCTGGAGAAAAAGCACAACCGGAAAAGCAATGACAAGGGTCCAGCTAGTTCGGCACTGCAGGACTTGAGGACAACATTTGGTATGTTGTCAGGACCCGTGGCTTTGGTCACATCCAGATGTTGCAGAATGCGAAGGATCTTGGGAGCAGGAAAATTCACACGTTTCAGGACAGTGTCGGTTCGGTCGGAGAATTTTGGCATTTCTCTACCGTCATCGTCTAGATTCGAGAATTCGGCAAAAGCCTTAGCAAGAGATTCAGCCTTTGCCTTTGGATCTTGTACCACTGTCCTGTTACCCTTTTTAAGCACCCCCAGAGGGTTTTCCCGGCAGGCGATTTTAGCAGATTTTGGATATGTTGTTCAGCAATTTTTTCTGAACATTTTGGTGTAAAAAACCTCCCCCCCTCCTTCCTTGGAAACTAAGGCTTTCCAAATGTGAGAATTTTATTTTGTGCATACTTGATTTCGGTCTGGTAAACATTGCTTTCATGATGCCCCAGAGGTTTCACCTTCAAATGATAAGCCGTTCCAAAAATATTGTCGATTTCCGCTTTTGCCACCCTTTTGGCGCTTTTTCTTACCATAATGCTCTGAGCCTTATAAGTTATTGCAATTGAAGTAGTAGCTGGACTAGTTTAGCAACAGTAATAGCATTAGTAAAAGTAGCAGTGGTATTAGTGTCAGTCGTGACATGCATATACTACCTTTTTGTCGATTAATTTTGCTCTTTAAGTATTCTCTGAAAGTTACATTTTAATACCCAAGTCCACTCTTGAGATACTCTCTTTTGACAAGCTGCAGGCGTATAATGTTTTTGGATTTAGTTCAAGTTCTCCCTCACTATTCTGTCATATTTTCACCTTCATACGTACAGCCTTAATTTTACTTGTATCATAGTTGTAGTGGTAGTAATAGGAACAGTAGTAGCAGTAATAGTGTATTAAAATTAGTGGTAACAGAAGTAGCATCAGCATTAATAGCGATAGTAGCAGGTACATTTTGCCTTTTGGTCAACTTAACATCCCACTTATGATGCCCCTGAAGTTTCCATTTGATACGATAGTAAATTTCTAGTCAGCCATATATTTTAGCTAAGATGGAAGCGAAAATGTCATTTGATGCCTTTCTTATACTCTTTCATAATTCAATAATCGCTTCTGGGGCTAATTGCATCTTGAGCCCTTAAAGGGGCCCCAAAGGTGTTTTACAGAATCATGAAACAGCATAAAAAAACATCAAACAATGTTTTCACTTTCATCTTAGCTAAATTATATGGCCCAATGCAAACTTAACATGAACTTTACCCCCACCCCATCCCCTTAATGTGCAAATATATACCCTGAATTAGAATACACTCTGAATTGTTGAGGGCAAAGTATCGAATCGCAAAATTCAGCGCTATTTATGTCGACGGCATTCGGAAAACTTGATACGGTAGGAAATCGGTTTATAATTTAGTTGCCTAATAAATAAGGTTTGAGTTGTTATAAATAGGTATTTTTGGAATATATTACTCTTGAAAAACCTATTTATAAACTTGTAATATGTTTTTAACTACTTCTCAATAACTTAACAAGTGTTGATAACTTCTTTGTGTGGTTACAAAAATGAAATACCTTTGGGGCCCCTTTAACGGCTCAAAATGGAACTAGCCCTAGAAGCAATTATTGAATTATGAAAGAGCATAAAAAAGACACCAAATGATGTTTTCACTTTCATCTTAGCTAAATTATATGGTCAACTAAAAATTTACCGATAGAATAAGCCGTTCCAAAAATATTGTTGATAAGCCTGTATCAGCAATTTGTATACACATATTATGTTTTGATTTGGTTCAACTTTTCCTTCAACGTTTCCTCAGATATTTTTCAATATCCTCAGCCTTAAGTCACATTTCAGACACTGCAAATCTTAACACGGGTTAGACGCATGTAGTGCAACAAGCATTTTTAAAATGCGGGTTCTACCACCAAAGAACAGGGTTAGAACCCGCTCTGCTGAAAATGCCTGATGGTAGGATTGAAGGCAAGAATTTAAAAAATGTATAATAAGAACTTTTAAAACTATATAGACTCCATTAACTTTGAGTTTTAAGAAGAAAAAAAATTCATATCAAGAAGTAAAAAGGTATTTATTTGTTATTAATTGTTCAGATTCTTATATATTTTACTTTTTTAAATAAATTTAATTAAAATTTTATAATTTTTTTCTGCTTGTGCATTTAAAAATTATATTAAAGACATTAATAACTTTTTAATATTTTTAAAGAGTGAATTTATTAATAGTTTTCAGCCCAATGACATAGTCCACAAAAAATTGAACAACAGATCGTAATGAACAAAATTCATTATTATACGTGAGTTCCAGCGTACACCATTTATTGCCTTTGTTGACTTTAAAGCAGCTTTCGACTCGGTCGAACGTGAGTCTCTTTGGCTGATACTACAACAAACTGGTCTTCCTGACAAATACTGCCTCATGTCCAAGGCGCTCTACACTGGTACAAATAGCTTTGTCCAAGTTAATGGTTGCTGAAGCCCAATATTCGAAATAGATTCTGGTGTAAGGCAAGACTGCGCTGCTGCTCCTGAACTTTTCAAGACAGTGATTGCTTGTGTCATGGATTGAACGACAAATCAGGTCCAATTTGAACTGAAATATGGCGATAGATTCCTAGCCGATTGGGACCTCGCAGATGATGTTGCCCTGATATACACTTCTGCAGCTGAATTCAATGCAGCTCTCAATACACTGTCGGAAGAAGCCCTGAAAGTGGGACTGCATATTAGCTGGCAGAAAACAAAAATAATGATCATTGACCCGGCAGGAAATTCAACCAACTCACCAGCATTCATCGTATTAGGGCACACTGTTGAAGTTGTCAAGTCTTCTATTTATCTTCGATCTGCTGTCTCGGATAACGGCTCAATTGAAAAGGAAGGCCAGTCGTGCATCGCTAAAGCTGCGTCTATTATGGCTCGATTATGCCGTTCCGTGTGGTAAAAGCCCAACATCAGCCGAAAAACAAAAATGCAAATCTACAACACGACGGTAACGCAAGTCCTTCTCTACGGTGCTGAAACTTGGCTGGCTGCTGCCTCTGTTCGTGATACCATAGATGTGGCCCAAACAAATTTGTTAAGACGAATCGAAGGAATCAAGGTTTAAGACTTTGTCTCAAACACCCGACTTCTGAAACTAACAGATCAGACCCCCACCTCTCATCAGCTCCCCGTGCGTACCCTAAGGTGGGTTGGCTTCTTAATTTACATGCCAGCAGAAGCACCCGCCAGCACACTTTTCAATTTTGATACCCCTGAACATGGCTGGAAGTGCCCCCGTGGAAGACCCCGGTTCAGATGGAGAGATATCCTTACCCAGTACCTCTCCACGATTGGTTCTGGTCTCCAAGAAGCAATCACGCTTGCGCAGGACCACTCAGAATGGAGAAAAAGAGTCGCATCTCTCCCTTAGCTGTACCATCATAGGAGCCTTAAGTCAAGTAAGTCAGTTATAATAAATATCTAAAAGAGTGAAAATAACGAGAAGTCAGTATGGTATTATAAATAGAGGCAATTCTACATTTGTGAGTTAGTATATGTTACGAAAACGTGAGGAATAGGACGTTCTCTTCGCTTATTAGTCGTTTCAATTACAAATCAGAGAGTTTGAAGCATTATTGCAGTTTCGATTAGATATTAGAAGTAAAAACTAAATCATTTCTGGAAAATGTCTACTTCCTCCTACTCGCTAATTTCTTCCACGATCAAATTACAACCGAAAACCTATCTAGTTGTAGTACGAATATTATTACAAAAAGTACTAAGTCTTATTTGCTTTTTCAATGATTCACTTTTCATTCAGAAAATTATAATCACTGAATATTTACCTTCTTATCTTTCAATGATTCCATTTTTGTTCTATTTGCATATGTATAAAGTGCATTCATATCAATTTTCAAAAGTTTCGAACAAGAAAATCAAATCTTGAACTGATAAATTTCAGGCAGTACTTAATCTCAGCAAAATAAATCTGGCCTGAGCAAATGTTGCAAAACGGGAGGTATAGAACGTTTTTGCAATTTTGCCATTATCTAGGGCAGCGTTTTTCAAACTGGGAGGCGCGGCTCCTTAGGGAGGTCTGAATATTAGGCAGGATTGACAAAAAGTCAAATGAAATTAAAGCTATGCAGTCACACAAAATATCTTGACCCTTTCGTGATTGACAGGCTTTAGATGCCCAGGCTGAACAAAAGCTAGATTTGTCATCTCAAGGTAAAACTAGAGAGATTTTGTATATGCAGCTGAACAGCCCCGTTCTGGGTTTACCAATTAGTTTATCAGATGTGTACTATAAAATTTGCCTTACAAGTAAAAAGAAGGAACTGTGTAGCCAAAACTGCATATTTAGTTGGTAAAATTTCCAGTAAAAAATTTTCCAGTAAAATTTTTATTATTTTTGACGATTTTTTAAGGACAAATGTATATTGTGGAAAAATTCCTTTCGCTTTGTAGAGACAGTGCAAAGTCAATGTCAGAACAAAAAACTTGCCTCCTAGCACTAATTAAAATAAAAACACCCGATGTTCTTTGGACGCACTGCTTGCTCAAAAGAGCAGCGCTCCTATGAAAAAAAGATGAGTGAGTAACTTAGACATTTCACATAGGTAACGAAAGCTCTAAACTACACATAAAACAGTTTATTATATGTTAGATTATTTACAAAGCTGATTGACAATATGGGAGCCCACAGGCCCACATGCGGCCCACCGGCCAATCCATGGCCTTTGGGCCGCATGCGGCCCGCCGTAAACATGTTTGCGTCCCGCGAGATTCATCATACTTTTATATTCTGCATCCTCATGATGCGCGCACATCTTGGAACATCACAAATACGATGTTTCACTCTTAACAATGCAGTTTATCGATGTATATAGCCCAAGTATTATATTATAATGTTTTATAGCTCAAGTATTATCGATGTATCATATTATGCAAGCAGAGTTATAAAAACAGTGAATTACGTTCGAGCACGTGCACTTGCGCATCAACAATTTAAGGATTTTTTGAAAGAATTAGATAGAATACGGTGACGTTGTGTACTTCACTCGAGTCAGATGGTTAAATTGAGATCCACTTGCAAAAGCTAAGTGAAAAGTTGGGGGGGGGGGGGGAAATATCGCACTATTAAAATAAATATTTTTCTATGATTTTATATTCTTATTTCGATATTTTTTTTCATTTTAGTATGATATATTTTTTTAAATGTGCATTTAGTATCCTTATTGTTATTATAATATCTATGTTTATATGCAAAAATAGAAAGGAGAAAGGACTTGTACAAGAATTATCTGAGTGATAGATCGCATGAAAACAAAAGAAATGTAAAGAAAGTGGAGAAAGCATTGAAATATGAACTAAGGAGGTGTGAAGTGGAGGCCATGAATAAAATTGTCGAGGATTTAGAAGATGCAGCTAGACGGCATAATAGTAAAATATTCTACTGGCAAGTTAACAAATTGAGAGGTAGTAGTCAATCGGGACTTGTCCCAGGTAAAGATAGGAATGGGGTGGCAATTAGCGATAAGGAAAAAGCTAAAGCGAGATGGGCCGAACATTTTGAGAACTTGCTTAACCAAGATAGAGTCGCAGGAAAAAATATAGAGGAAAATGAAAAAGTTTGTGATACCTTGGATGTGAAGGAAGATTTGTTTTGTGAGGAGGAATTAGCAACAGTACTAAAAGGATTAAAGAATAATAAGGCTCCAGGTGCTGATAGGGTAGTAAATAAGTGTCTTAAATATGGTAGCTCTGAGGTTAGAAATAAGTTTTTGAAGATTATGAATATGATTTTTGAAAAAAGGGAAGTACCTAACGATTTTAGGAAAACCTTAATTAAGCCACTTTATAAGCAAGGTGATAAAAGCGAGTGTGGTAATTATCGAGGCATTAGTCTGGTCTCTGTAGGTAGCAAATTACTTAATAATATGATACTTTTTAGACTGAGAGATGCCGTAGACAATTTTTTAAGAGAAGAGCAGTGCGGTTTTAGAAAAGGTAAAGGATGTGTTGACCAAATTTTCACTCTTAGGTTAATAATTGAGAAGTGCCTAAGTTTTCAAACACCTTTGGACCTCAGTCTTGTGGATTATGAGAAAGCGTTCAATTCTGCTGATAGAGGAGCTTTGGTAAAGATTTTATCCTTGTATGATATACCAGACACACACATTAAAGTGATTGGTGATATGTAGAAGAATAACACTGCCGTGGTTAAGGTAGGAAATGAGGTTAGCAGCTGGTTTTGTATTAAATCAGGAGTTAAGCAGGGTTGTGTTCTATCTCCCTTTATATGGATTATTTTGATGGACTTTGTTTAAGGAGCACAGGAAAGGCAATGGGAGACCACGGAATCAAATGGGGAGGAAAAAGTCTCCTGGACTTGGATTATGCTGATGATTTAAGCATCCTAGATGAAAGTGTGAGCAAACTGAATGAAGTTTTAGAGGTTTTGCGAGTTCAGGGTGCTAGAATTGGTTTGAAAATTAATGTTAGGAAGACTAAGTCGCTAAGTCTAGGAATAAGTGAAGATGAAAAGCTGATGTTGGGTGATGGAAAGATTGATCAGGTGGGCAGCTTCACTTACCTCGGTAGTATTATTAGTAAAGATGGTGA
>NC_142805.1:50488836-50602336 GCF_049724085.1 Artemia sp. Qi Xiang Cuo | reverse complement strand
AGCGTATTGCTAAAATCAAGAAAATGTAACTGTGACAAGGTAAACCATAACCAAACACTACTGAAATATTCCAACTCTTGCATTTCAACGAAAGAAATTCAAAATGAACTTTGAAAAATCAAGAAAATGTAACTGTGACAAGGTAAACCACAACCAAACACTACTGAAATAGTCCAACTCTTGCACTTCAACGAAAGAAATTCAAAATGAACATTGAAGAATCAATAAAATTTAACTTTTACAATGTAAACAACAACAAAAACCTACTTAAATATTCAAACTCTTTAATTACAAAGAAATAAATTAAAAATGAAATTTGAAAAATAATGAAAATTTAACTGTGACAATGTAAACCACAACCAAACACTACTGAAATATTCCAACTCTTGCATTTCAACGAAAGAAATTCAAAATGAACTTTGAAAAATCAAGAAAATGTAACTGTGACAAGATAAACCATAACCAAACACTACTGAATTATTCCATATCTTGCATTTCAACGAAAGCAATTCAAAATGAACTTTGAAAAATCAAAGAAAATGTAACTGTGACAAGGTAAACCACAACCAAACACTACTGAAATATTCCAACTCTTGCTTTTCAAGGAAAGAAATTCAAAATGAACTTTGAAAAATCAAGAAAATGTAACTGTGACAAGGTAAACCACAACCAAACACTACTGAAATAGTCGAACTCTTGCACTTCAACGAAAGAAATTCAAAATGAACTTTGAAAAATCAGGAAAATGTAACTGTGACAAGGTAAACCATAACCAAACACAACTGAAATATTCCAACTCTTGCACTTCAACGAAAGAAATTCGAAATGAACTTTGAAAAATAAATAAAATGTAACTGTGACAAGGTAAACCATAAGTAAACACTACTGAAATATTCCAACTCTTACATTTCCATGAAAGAAATTCAAATGAACTTTGAAAAATCAAGAAAATGTAACTGTGACAAGGTAAAACATAAGCAAACACTACTGAAATATTCCAACTCTTGCTTTTCAACGAAAGATTCTCAAAATGAACTTTGAAAAATCATGAAAATCTAACTGTGACAATGTAAACCACGACCAAACACTACTGAAATATTCCAACTCTTGCATTTCAAAGAAAGAAATTCAAAATGAACTTTGGAAAAACAAGAAAATGTACCTGTGACAAGGTATACCACGATCAAACGCTACTGAAATAGTCCAACTCTTACATTTCAACAAAAGAAATTCAAAATAAAATTTGAAAAATCAATAAAATTTAACTGTGTCATGGTAAACCACAACCAAACACTACTGAAATATTAAATATGTTAAATTTCAATGAAAGAAATTCAAAATAAGCTTTGAAAAATTTTGAAATTGTAACTGTGACAAGGTAAACCACAACCAGACACTTCTGAAATAGTCCAACTCTTGCATTTCAACTAAAGAAATTCAAAAACAACTTTGAAAAATCAAGAAAATGTAACTGTGACAATGTAATCCACGGCCAAACACTACTGAAATATTCCAACTCTTGCATTTCAACAAAAGAAATTCAAAATGAACTTTGAAAAATCAAGAAAATGTAACTGTGACAAGTTAAACCACAACCGAACTCTACTGAAATATTCCAACTCTTGCATTTCAACAAAAGAAATTCAAAATGAACTTTGAAAAATCAAGAAAATGTAACTGTGAGAAGGTAAACCATGACCAAACACTACTGAAATATTCCAGCTCTTGCATTTCAACGAAAAAAATTCGAAATGAACTTTGAAAAATAAAGAACATGTACCTGTGACAAGGTAAACCACAAACAAACACTTCTGAAATATTCCAACTCTTTCATTTCAACGAAAGAAATTCAAAATGAACTTTAAAAAATCAAGAAAATGTAACTGTGACAAGGTAAGCCACAACCAAACACAACTGAAATATTCCAACTCTTGCATTTCAACGAAAGAAATTCAAAATGAACTTTGAAAAATCAAGAAAATGTAACTGTGACAAGGTAAACAACAACCAAACACTACTGAAATATTCCAACTCTTGCATTTCAACGAAAGAAATTCAGAATGAACTTTGAATAATCAATAAAATGTAACTGTGACAAGGTAAACCATAAGCAAGCACCACTGAAATAGTACAAGTCTATAACTGAACATAATGAAAGTCAAACTGAAAATATAACTATCTTGAAAATGTAACTGTGCCATTTTAAACAGTAACCAAACACCAATGAAATAGTCCAACTTGTGAATTTCAAGGATAGAAATTCAAAATGATCCTGGAAAAATCAGGAAAAAGTAACTTTTACAAGGTAAACCATAGCCAAGCACTGCTGAAATAGTCAAACTCTTGCATTTCAAAGAAAGAAATTTAAAATCAACTTTGAAAAATAAGTAAAATGTAACTGTGACAAGGTAAACAACAACCAAAAACAACTTAAATATTACAACTCTTGAATTTAAATGAAAGAAATTCAAATGAACTTTGAAAAATCATGAAAATGTAACTGTGACAAGGTAAACCACAACCAAACACTACTGAAATAGTCCAACTCTTGCATTTCAACGAAAGAAATTCAAAATGAGCTTTGAAAAATCATGAAAATGTAACTGTGACTCGTTAAACCAAAACCAAACACTACTGAAATATTCCAACTCTTGCATTTCAACGAAATAAATTCAAAATGAGCTTTGAAAAATCATGAATATGTAACTGTGAAAAGGTAAACCATAAGCAAACACTACTGAAATAGTCCAACTCTTGCATTTCAACGAAAGAAATTCAAAATGAACTTTGAAAAATCACGAAAATGTAACTGTGACAAGGTAAACCACGACAAAACCCTACTGAAATATTCCAATTCTTGCATTTCAATGAAAGAAATTCAAAATGAACTTCGAAAAATCAAGAAAATGTAACTATGACAAGGTAAACCACCATCACACACTCCTGAAATATACAAACTCTTGAAGCTCAATGAAAGAAATTCAAATAAACTTTGAAAAATCAAGAAAATGTAACTGTGACAAGTTAAACCACAGCCAAACACTACTGAAATATTCCAACTCTTGCATTTCAACAAAGTAAATTCAAAATGAACTTTTAAAAATCAAGAAAAGTTAAATTTTACAATGTAAACCACACACTAACGCTACTTAAATATTCCAACTCTTTCATTTCAACGAAACAAATTAAAATGAACTTTGAAAAATCAAAAAAATGTAACTGTGACAAAGTAAACCACAACCAAACACTACTGAAATATTCCAACTGTTGCTTTTCAACGAAAGAAATTCAAAATGAACTTTGAAAAATCAAAAAAATTTAACTGTGACAAGGTAAACCACAACCAAACACTACTGAAATAGTCCAACTCTTGCATTTCAACAAATGAAATTCAAAATGATCTTTGAAAAATCAAGAAAATGTAACTGTGACAATGTAAACCACAACCAAACACTACTGAAATATTCCAACTCTTGAATTTCAACTAATGAAATTAAAAATGAACTTTAAAAAATCATGAAAATGTATCTGTGACAAGGTAATCCACAACATAACGCTACTGAAATATTCCAACTCTTGCACTTCAACAAAATAAATTCAAAATGAACTTTGAAAAATCAAGAAAATGTAACTCTGACAAGGTAAACCACGACCAAACAATACTTAAATATAAAAACTAATTCATGAAAACTAAATTAATTAAAAATGAAATATCAAAAATAAATAAAATGTAACTGTGACAAGTTAAACCACAAACAAACTCAACTGAAATATTCCAACTCTTTCATTTCAATGAAAGAAATTCAGAATGAACTTTGAAAAATCAAGAAAATGTAACTGTGACAAGGTAAACCACAACCGAACGCTACTGAAATATTCCAACTCTTGCATTTCAACGAAAGAAATTCAGAATGAACTTTGAAAAATCAATAAAATATAACTGTGACAAGGTAAACCACAACCTAACACTACTGGGATGGGCTTTGGGGTCCGGCGATGGCATTTGGGGGTCTGGGGGGGCCTTGGGGGCGCGGGGAGGGCCTTGGGGGGCCGGGGGGCCAGTGGGGGCCCGGGGGCGGGCCTTGGGGGCCCAGGGAGGCTCTTGGGGGGTCTGGGGGGCACTTGAGGACCGATTGGTCCTTTGGGAGCCCGGTGGACCTTGGGGGGCCGGGGGGGGCCGGGGGGGGGTCGGGGGGGCCAGTTGGGAGCCTGGGGACATTTGGGGACCGGTGGAGGGCCTTTGGGACCCTGTTGGTCTTTTGGGAACTCGATGGGCCTTTGGGGGGGCCGGGCATGGCATTTGGGGGTCTGGGTGGGCGTTTGGGGCGCCGGGAGGGCCTTTGGGTGCCTGGGGGACATTTGGGGATCGGTGGAGGGCCTTTGGGGCACAGGGAGGGCCTTTGGAGGTCTGGGGGGCACTTGAGGACTGATTGGTCCTTTGGGAGCCCGGTGGACCTTTGGGGGCCGGGGGAGGTTCTTTGGGGGTCCGGGGGGCCAGTTGGGTGCCTGGGGGACATTTGGGGACCGGTGGAGGGCCTTTGGGACCCTGTTGGTCTTTTGGGAACTCGATGGGACGTTGGGGGGCCCGGGGATGGCGGTTGAGGGTCTGGGGTGGGCCTTTGGGGGCGCCGGTGGCCCTTTGGGAGCTTGGGGGACCTTTGAGTGTCCGGGGGGGCAGTTGGGGGCCTGGGGGACATTTGGGGCCTGGGGATGGCCTTTGGGGGTCTGGGTGGGCCTTTGGGGGACCGGTGGAGGGCCTTTGGGAGTTTGAGGGGCTTTGAGGAACGGGGGCTTCCTTCGGGGTTGGGGTAGGAGGATTGGAACCCTTTGGGGTCGGGTTAGAGGACCTCACAACACTGTTCAAATGAAACTTGTGTATTATAACGACCACAGAGTTTCACCTTTAAATTCTCTTCTAAAATCTCTTCAAAAATCTTCTTTTAAAATGTCTCTATCTGTTTCGCCGAAATAGTTCCATAACCTGTCTAAAACGGTTTCGCCCAAATTATCCCTAAACGTAAATTCAGCGTGTTCCATTGTTATTGGCATCTCTGTGCTAACGCATTTCAAATTAATAGGAAACCTGATTCCAGCGCTAAAACAATTCATCGCTAAGATGTTTCTTGCCTAATTGTTTCCATGGCCTTTGGTTATTAATATCTTTTGGAGTTCGACCAAAAGAGTTGTTTCCGAGGCAAAGACATTAATGACTTGGATCTATTCCTGGAGAAATGTTTCTAGGCGAAAATTTTTAAAGTCTGACAGATGATGTCATTGATTGATTGATCTGTCAAGAAAGGGAAATTAATTTGTTGTTTCTAAGGGGAATTAATGATTCACGATAGGTGAATTGAGGTCGACAGCACAGGTGTTCCAAGGTCGATGTTGTTGTAAGTGCACGCTCTCAGCGAATGTCAAAGTCGTTGTTGTTGTTGTGAAATTTAGATCATTGACCCCATTAACCACGTGTTCTCCCTAATGACTCTATGCCCATATTTGGGGTGCAAAAAAGTTGTAGGTGGCAGCAGGGGTGCGTGACACGAGTATAAGATAGCTCTCTACTACCGTGGATAAAGCCTTTTATAAAGCTGATCTGTGATTTCATCGTTTACTGTTAGATCAGTAAGCTCTTCGTACTTCATGAGCACTTTTTTTCTGCAGTTTTGGGGTTGTTCCTAAAACTGAAATTTTTTTTTGTGGGAGCATGGGGAAGAATCGCTAAAAAAAAATTTTGGTTTGCTTAATTCCATATGTTTAAAATTTAGATTTATTAAGGAAATGAAGGTTAATCAGAGTCTTCTTTCCTTGATGTCCTGATACACCTGAATGACAAATGTTTTGAGTTTGATGTTTATAGAAAGCCTATATATAGTGACAGGTACTAACAAATTTAAGGGAAATGGGAACCCCTTGGAAGAGTGTAAGGAGGGAGGCTTTGAATATATTGGGATGGAGGAGTGTGCGTAGCTGTGTTGGCCTCAGGTGGCTTGGTGCTGGGGTTAGTTTTTAGTAGCAGTAGTAAGTACTTATATTATACTTTTAATCGTTCTCCGGCTGTGGAAAAAGATGTAGTAACTTCTTTAGTTGATATTGGTGTTTTCGTTTCTCTTTTAAAAAAAAAAAAACTAAGTTAGAAAATATATATCTGAAACATTCGATACATACAAAATTTATATTCTATATAAGAACTATAATATGTACCTGACTAAACTTGACTTAGTTTTAGCTGAATTTTTCAGCATTTAGCTGAATTTTCAGCATTTCAGCTAAATGAATTCGTATTAATTTGACATACGAGCCCCTTTTCTTTTATTTTAGCGTCACGAAATATTTCGTCTAAGTTTGGTTTAGTTTCACTAGCTGAATAATGAACTTCCTAGATTTCAAATAGAGGATTGAGCAGTTGTAGCGTTATTAATTTACTTATTAAAACATAACAGAGACTACTAAAAAATACTTTCCCACAGCCCATCCAAGCAGGCGTTGCAATGACGCTATCACCGATGGATTCAAACGTTACAGCGGAAGATCTCAGTCATCAATACACAGCTCCTACGTTAGTTGCTCCTTCAAGCCAAACCAACCACCATGGAATACAAAGAATGAGTTCAGTCAGTCAAAATTATACTTAGACCAATTGTTTGGCCCCATTGACGCCCAGACCCGGAAATTACAACTTCCTGTGGGTTTGATAAAAATAAACTAAAAGAAAATTTATAAAATCTAACCTTATACTTTACTGTTATTTTTTATCAGTCATATTAAACCTTTATATATGTAATTAATCTATCTTCTGGAATATTAATGGGATATTATGTGGAATGTTCGTACTAATCTATCCATTAAATTTAGTTTTGCTTAGAAATAGTTTATATCATAGATAGAGAGGGTTGACCTTTTCTTTGAGAATAGGGTCAATAGTTTTTAGAACAACTATATTTTTGAACTATTTTAGCACTAATTTTGTTTATATTAACCATATTTCTCTTTTAATGTTAGTGTTACTGTAGGTATGCACCATGCACGTATGCAAGGGAGGGGGGGGGCGGCTTCAACCACTACCTTTTAAAAAAATACTGATATTTTCCGTTGGATATATCATGTTTTATCTACTGATTAACAGCCAAGACTGTCAGAAGATCGCTAAAAAAATACATAAAAAAATGTCTTATTCTGTTTTGGGAGGATTGGAGACGATTTATTTCGCATCCCAACACAATATTTCAGGGCACCTTCAAACAAAAGTACAGCGCAGGGAGGAATGACCTTAATCCGGGTATGCCATACGGTAAACTAGGTCAGTGTTTCAGACACCATGCATAAAGAAATTTTTTTGGGGAGTTACCAACTTATAAAACAGTAGAAAATAGGTGACTTATACTGAAATATAAAATATTTCGTAGAAAAGGTTTGAGATTCCAGCCAGGGACACGGCCCAAAGCCTCCCCCTCCTCCTCTATTGCTTTTATTCTTCTTATCTCTCTTCTTTATTTCCTTTATTTACATTTTTGCTTTTGCATCTTTTTTTATGTGCTTTCTTGTTCATCGCTGAGCCATACTTTTTCTCTTACGTTGTAAAGTTGATCATAACAAAGAGCAGTAATCAATAAGATAGAATGCTACTTAAAATCAGCCAATAGAATGTTGGCTTTAGTGTATTATTTTTTACAACATTGTATGTTAGTTCATTAAAATAAAATGCTCGTGTGAATGAATTGCTTGTTTTTTCAGCATTTATGGTCATTGACCGTAGATGAAGCTTAAGCTCACAGGAGGGACAAAAAAAATCTACTGCTCAGAATATACTCTACGGCGAAAATTCAAATTTCAAGGAAGGTCACTTCAGTGTCTTTCTTGGCACTTCAATTATATTTTCAAGAACTAGATCCAATGAAAAAGAGATTGAAAACCCAATATAAGACAGTTTTTTATGTTTATGGATTGATTGTGCTGTCATTACTAAAGGTTAAAGTTTCCAATAACAATAAATCCAAAGCTTTTTTCAAAAACGTGAATAATGCTGAAGAATCAAAGCTCTAAAGGTATCTTAAGGAGTAAATGTAGACAAAAGACAAACCAAGCCTATCTATAAAAATGAAACTATAATCTATGAAACTGTGGTTTGATTGAGATGAGCATGACCTCCGGATACAAAAAAAAACTTTTATGCGAGGTGCTCCCACGACGTCAATAAAGCTAATAAATTCTTCATAGACTTGTGGAACAAAAAGTTTGTCCCACTTACACAAGAATTTTGCCTTTATCACTTTAAAGCAGTTTTTCATAGAAAATAACTGAAATAATCAGAAATGGAACTGTGAAACAATCTTTTCTTTTTGATAATAAATGAAAGTTTTTTTTTTTTTGTCAAACCGTTATCTTTTACCAAGCAAAATATTTAAACAAGTATACACTATTATACAAGTAGGAAAAAATTTGTGTGTGGTTTATTTGAGATTTTCCACAAGTTTTCTCCGATTGGCTGAACTTAGTGGACTGTGTTGAAAAGTTAAATAAAGTTTAACGTTTTTCCAACAGCAATAAAGTCAACAAAGCTATGCGAAGAAAACGGTTTATTAACTTTGCAGACAGCTTTATTAACCTTATTGACGCCGTGGGAGCCCCACATTACTCTTAGATGAGTTTTACTATAGAGCCAGCAAGCAGCAACTACGTGTTAAGTTTAGAATAGATGACGCCCCGGATTAATTTGGAATGATGTTTAAAGATAAAGACCCAAAATTTTAAAGGATTTCATGGAAGGTAACCGAAGCTGAAACTTTAACAGAGTGAGAGGAAAGAGTGTTATCAACTGAGCTATCACTCCGGGCAACTTACTGTTGCAACAGGTTTGTTATAAGCGCAGTAACAGATCAGGGTAATAACAAAAGTAGAATAAGCTATGTGGCCGACGAAAGACGGAGAAAAACGAAGCAACAACAAACAAGTGTTGTATATAAAAGGAAAAGAACATGGCTGATCATTTTCAAAGGGAAAATAGAATTGCCGTTTACCTAAACTCTTTCACAAAACACTGGAGTCGGATATTTCTACGATTCATATATATATATATATATATATATATATATATATATATATATATATATATATATATATATATATATATATATATATATATATATATATATATATATATATATATATATATATATATATATATATATATATATATATATATATATATATATATATATATATATATATATATATATATATATATATATATATTTATATATATATATATATATAACGATTTAATTTGCTTCATTTATTTTGTTCCATTGTAACAAAAAGACTGATCTAAGACAAATTAGATTAGTTTTAAAGGTATCAAGTATGGCTTTGGGAAACTCAAACACAATGCTTTTTCAGCTCAGATTTTGGTTTGGTTGTTTTTGGTTGTTTTTTTTCTTTTCGACTATAAAGATTATTAGTATTTTTCCTCTATAATCTGGTCTATTAACCTTAATTCATGATGTTCAACGAATGATGTTGAAGAAAACCGTTTCTTCTAAATAATTAAATAAAAAAAGTTTTTTAACTGATAGTAAGGAGCAACATTAAAATTTGAAACAAACAGAAATTATTATGTATGTGACAGGGGTTGCCCCCTCCTCAACGCTTCGCTCTTCCCGCTAAAGCTTTTTAGTACTTTTAAAAAGCTTATTATTGTTCTAATTAAACGAACCTTGGGTTTCAGGAGTTGCTCTTAAGAAATTGGGGCAAAATTCAAACTTTAGCGTAAAGAGCGAGGTGTTGAGGAGGGGGCAACCCCCTCATATACGTAAAAATTTATGTTCGTTTTAGGTCTTAATGTTGCTCCTTACTTTCAGTTGAAAAAACTTGTTTTCTATTTAATTTTTGATCATTTTTAAATAATGCCGGGAAATCTGGCTCCATCTTCACGGAAAACTCCACCTCCCAACGCATATATCCTCTATATAATTCAATCATGGTGAAAATATACCCTGGTCAATCACCCTTAACATCTCCACGTGTACCATTGAGTCAACAAAGAGAATGCAAGACATAAGAAGAATTTCATATGGGAATTCTGGCAAATTCCCCAGTGTAAAATATTCCCTGGATAATTCACCCCCCGGAAACTCCCCCCTATGGAAAATGCTCCCCGTGGAAAATCCCCCAAGTAGAAAATTTGTCCCCTCCCCCTGAAAAATGTATCCATGCTTCCTAATAACAAATTGTATACGTAAACAAAGGGCACATTTTATAACTTAAAGACCTTTCGCCAGGGGCTCTGGGGATCATGTTATCTCCAGAGGCATAGTTGTTCGGTCTGTTACCTATTCTGAACAAAATGGCTATTTCAAATTTTGATTCGAACGATTTTGAGAAAAAAGGGGCATGAGAGGGGGCTTAGTTGCCCTCCAATCTTTTTGGTCACTTAAAAAGGGCACTAAAACTTTTAATTTTCGTCCGAATGGGACCTCTCCCAATATTTTAGGACCGCTGGGTCGATACGATCTCCCCTGAAAAAAAAACAACAAATAAACACACTTCTTTGATCTTTTTTCTGACAAAAAAAAATAAATTCCACACGTTTGCAGATAGGAGCTTGAAACCTCTATAGTAGAGTTCTCTGATAAGCTGAATCTAACGGTGTTTTTCATTAAGATTCTTCGAGTTTTAGAGGTTGTTTTCCCCTTATTTCGAGAATCGGGCTAGTTTTCTCAAGCTCGTAGCCTTTGATGGGTAAGATTAAACTTAATGAAACATATATATTTGGAATAAGCCTAATAACTCAATTCTTTTGATATATCTATTGGGATAAAATTTAATTTTTTTTTAGATTTTTTGTTACTATTGAGCCGGGTCGCTCCTTACTTACTGTTGGTTACCACGAACTATTTGATAATAAAAAATTTTTATCATGTCAATGCCGTTTCAAAAGCAATTAAACAGTAAACCTGTATAATAACGATAATTTACCTTTTTAAATAGCGTAGTCGAAGGCAAACAATTCCTCACCATAAACGTTTTTGGCGCTACGCTCTTTTATCTACACCTTCAAATTAATACGATAAGCTTTTAATCTTTGGTTGTGACCGATAAAGCTGATTATATGTTTAGTATTAAAAATATGTATTATGATTAAGCATTGTAACATTTACAACTATCCTTAATGTCTAAACTTGATCCTTACTACTGCAAAGTAAAATGATAAAGAAGGACAGTGGCCTTGATATTCTGCTGATAGAGTTTGCGTGGGCTCTATTCAGAGTTGCCACCAGACCAATAAAACCACTAAAATCTTCAAAAAAATCACTAAATTTAAAACTTATCTCCAATTTTCATCTTGAAAATTGTAGAAAGATGTAGTTATGTAGTAAGTTTTTGCAACTTTCTTTTACCGACTGGTTTTATTTAATCAATAACTCAAAAAATGGCAATTTCTTTGAAATAATTGACCGAATTGGCAAATTTATTCTAAAAATAGAATGAAAAAAAAGAAAAAACAGGGAAAGAGGACGCCAGAAAAAATATTGGGGGGAGGTCCAGGGCCCTCCTAGATCTGTCAGTGTTCTCAGCCATTTGGCTCTACATCTGACTCCAGTGATGCAGCGACCCTGGTACTTCTTTAAATTAGAGAAGTAAGATCAATGTAGCTTATTAGCAAGACATTGGCCTGTTAGTTCTATCCAGTCAAGAGTACTAGTTTTAGTGCCCTGCTAAGTATCGGATGAAGAAATTTTCAGGACTATCAGCTAATTTTTTTACGTTTCAGTGAAGCATATTTTTATTTCCAATATAGCAACTGAAAATAACGACTTTGATCAGAATCTAAAGGTTTCGAATCCATTAAGGTTTTTTTTTTCTTCTGTAAGAATTTTGTGTCTTGAAACAATGTGAAATTTGACACATTAATTGAATAATATTATAAACATAACATTATTCTATGTGTCTTGTAATATTATAAGATAAACATTATTATTATTAGAATTTCTGCGTCCTTTTTTATCTCTCTACATCAAGGCATATTGACGAATCGTTCAAAGCTCAATTAGATGGAGCTAAAAAAATAGATGATTCAAAAAGAAGATTGACTGGTTGTTTTGACAATACGTATTACTTATCTCGTGGTTTTACATTTGGTGTTAGTTTTTGTTGCCCTGTTGCTGTTTTCATTTCAATCTGAACTTCAAGTTGTTACTACCATCCAAATTATTACAAACGACTCGTGGAGACGAATCACGGAGACGGAGATGGACTTAACTCGAGGAGACGGAATTTTGAACTAACGAAAATTTGGTAATATAAATTCGCAAAACTTGTTAATTAGCCAGTATATATAAAAATGAGACCTTCAAATAACTGAGGAATAAATAAACATCATTTCCAAGTTATAAAGGTACAAAAATACAATAAAACAAAAGAAGACAAAATTCATCCACATTTTTAATTTTCTTTAGAGATTTGTAATTTTACTTCTTTGGTTTTATGAGTCTTGTTCTCAAAACCAATCAAAAATTTTTTTTAACAAGGCTTTAAATTCTTAAAACTGTGCAAGCAAATGTTACTAAAAATTGTGTGTTTGGCCTTGAAAACACAGCTATTGGTAAAACTCTTAATTTTTTTTTTTACAATAGCAGAAATAGACCTTTGGTCAAATTGGTTTCTAAAACCATCAATTTGTATTAGAGTATGCCTACGAGAAAGATTTTGTGTAGTTTTTTCTTTTTATTTCAGCAGAATATAATAAAATATATGGTGCAAAGGAAAGAGTCAATCAAAGGCTTCGACAGTAAACCTAAAAACATGTAAAAGGTGGACTCAGTGGCGTAACAAGGTCTTATGACACACGGGGTGGAGCTTCAACTTGCCACCCCCCCCCCCCCACCCAACAAACATTTAAACATTGTTGAGTCACATTTTTTTATAGTGAAAACAAACAATAACAAAAACTATTTTAGTGTTTAAATTAAGGAGTGAAAGGAAAAGTAAACTGCGTGCTGTATAACATTGATATGTAAAGATTTTAATGTAAATAACTTACATAAATTTAAGTGAAATAAATTTTTTTTATACATATTAACATTATTATTACAGTATCAAACAACACCATTTTAATCCGTGGCTTACATTAAGCAAGGCTAAGATGGGTAATGTGGAACGGGGTAACTTTGAACTAAAAATCGTGAAAAATTGAGGTTTTTTTGCGATATTTTTCTTTAAACTAGTATTTACTCAGAACTATTTTTGGCGTTTGGGGAATACGTCATTTTACACCGAAGGGCAACTTTCTCAAACTGCTGGTCCTCATGTTATTAGAGCCACATCTATCTAAAAATCCTGTTCGAAGTTACCACAAGGGATGTTTAACCTAGAAAACTTAAACGCTTCAGCAGGTAACTTTGAACTGTGGATGGGTTCTTCTGGCGTAAGACTGCCAGTAAAAAAAAAAAAACTCGTTTAATGGGAGAAAAGCATTACTTCTAAAACAAAAAGGCAGATTAGTGCAGTATCATCTGACCAAAGTCATGATAAAATACAAATTTTGCGCCGTGAGTGAGTCGGGGGGCTGGAAGATCTCCCTGTACCCGGTCAGGATGGATTGATGCTGAGTCATTCACACTGGGAAAATAGAAGGATCCATTCTTGTTTTTTCGCTGGCAGATCACGTTTAGCGAGCCGTAAGAGGAAGGAGCATCTACCTCCAAAACTGCAAAATACTTGTAAATACGGCCCATGAAGAAATTTGCAATGAACCAACGTCCATCCACGGAGGTTGTTGGTGGGTAGTTTGAACCCGTTGTGGCTACTGCCCCGTAGAGAGCCCAGCGCTTGCCGACTCATCAACTTCCATTTCAGACTCGCTCTCGCATCCTGTTGGGACGTCAGTCGTGTCGGGCTCGCAACTTGAATGACTTGAATCCTCTGCGTCTCCAATACTTTTCCTGGTGCGACGCTAAGACGTTCGCGTGTGACGTTCCTCACAGATTTTTTAAATCTGTAGGCTTGCAGCACATCCAATAAAACTTTGCTGATGTTGTTCGCAACCTCGTGCGGAGTATGCTGGGCCGAAAGTGGGTGGTTCTGAAGGACTCTAGAGCGTGAAAAGCACTTGGCAAAGCTATTTTTAAGATTTGCTTTTCCAATTGGGGCTAGAATTTCCAGGAGTAGCTTTAAAAGCTGGGGGAATTCGTCTTTTCTTACCGCAGTTTCGTTTAGGTTGTCCATTTTGTAATCATCAAGAATTTTCCCCCATGCTCTTTTCATTGGAGCGAAAAAAGCAACGTCCATTGGTTGCAGTATATCTGTAGTGTTTGGGGGGAGTAACTTTGCAGACTTTCAACACTTTGGCAGAAGAGTGGGAAGACAGGTTGTCACCCAACAAAACTTTCACTCCTGCTCTCTTCTTCAGATGAGGGAGTGCCAGCGACATAAACCACTCTTCAAAAACTTCGCTCTCAAACCATCCGGACTTAGATACAGCATACCGAGCTCTTTCAGGGCCTCCTTTACGCCATGAGCTAAACATGTCCTCACCTTAATTGCACACGAATGGTGGAAGCAGTTCGCCTTCTGCATTTCCACATATCATTAGGGATATTGCTCCCTTTGTTTCATTCATTATTCTGGAGGGGTATTTGGCAACGATGAAACGAGAAGGAAATAAAACCAAAATTTTCAAAGGAATAATATGTACAACTCAAATAATTTTACAATTCTAGGTTTTTCCAAAAGAGACGGGGAAAATCCCACCAATTTTTATCTACAATTGTCAGCCGTCTTTGCTCAGCAAACTGTGAAAGACGACTCTTTCAAATTGTTCATGAAAGCTCTATTAGAGCAAGGTAATACAGAAACTTCAATTTTGGTAGATGAGATCTACCCCACCACTCCCATTGATTGCTAACGGACTTCCATCAAAGAAGAAACAAAAGTAGACCTGAAAAAATTAGGAAGTGGCCCAGAATGTAATCAGTAGTTAAAACCAAGTTTAACAGCTGAACTTGATTTGCGTTTTCCTGGGATCAATAGATTCGCAAGGGTTTCCTAAAGGTCTGAATAGCAGAGCAAACTCTTTTAGTGTAATTTAATCCACTTGCTTTGCTTAAAAGTGGGTTAAAAATAAATTATCATTACACCAATTCAACGCAAATTTTAGCAATTGGCCAGCACAGAACATTGAAATCCATATTGTAGAAAGACAAGGATAACTTTGAACAAATGTTCAAAGTTACCCCGAAAAAACAAAATACTTGCGGGAAACATTGAACACTGCCGCCATATTGAACCTATGGAATTAGGAAGAGATTTTACCTGAAAACCTAACCATTCGGCTCCTCAGCTATAGAAAAACGTCAAAATGAAAGTCGTAGTTTAGCTTATCTAAGTAAAAAAGGGTAACTTACTTTTAGCACTTTTTCACATTTTTGAACTGCTCAAATTCTTTTGCAATTAACAAGATAAGATTTTGTCAGATGCTGATTTCAAGAACTACCAACTGATTCAGACGCCATCAAGCAATAATCTAGCAATAAGTTCGAACGAGCCATTCCACCGTCGTGCGATAGAGAGCGCTTAATGTTTGTTACTGATTTTGTTCAAAGTTACCCCTAACGTTCAAAGTTACCCCTTTCTACGGTAGGTGTTTTTATTATAAAAGTTTTAAGAGGAAATACAAGAATAGCTCTAGTTCTCGTATTTTACTATAGGCCTATCAATGTTTTTTTTGTACTTTGACTTCAAACACCCAGGTGATTGAATGATATATATATATATATATATATATATATATATATATATATATATATATATATATATATATATATATATATATATATATATATATATATATATATATATATATATATATATATATATATATATATATATATATATATATATATATATATATATATATATTATCTGTACGAATTTAACAAAATCTACTGTATTTAAAACCCATGTTTTCATTCAGAATATCTTCTTTCTAATTTTGTATTCTGCAAACTCAGAGATAGCCAAACTTAGATTTTTTTTAATTCTATTGTTTTTGTCTCAGGATTAGCCTTCATACAGGGTTAATAATTGCTCAAGCATTAGAAGTTATGGAGGTAGGCCTAGGTGTTTAGAAAAATTTCCAATGCTCTAATTTGAGCATAATATCTATTTCGTAAAATTTCATTCACTTCATATAACAACTTTCCTAGACCGTAAAAAGATCCTAGACTGCAGTTGAACCCCTCAATCAAGCATGGTGCCTCGATGCCCGCCAAAAATTTTGCACGGGAGAGGGCATCAGAATAGCAATTGTGAGGGGGGAGGAGGAGGGGAATACATTTGAAGATAGAAGGTTAATTGCAGTATAAAATTCGCAAGTAAAAATGAAAAGAACTTAATTTTTACATATAAAGCAAAATTCTACAAATTTTTAAATGGTGAAGATTCCTGGCAAAAACATCAATTGCTTTAATCGGTACTTATGTATTATACCACCAACACTCAAGAAGTGATGTTAGGTTAATGAAAAATACCAAAATATGATGAAAATATAATACTTTAGAAACGTATTTGGGCCATATATTTGCACATTAAGGGTGGGGTGGAGGCCTGACCTAAACTAACCTAACCCCCAGCCCTCCCCCTGATTAATGTGCAAATATATAGCCCAAATTATATAATTCCAACGTATTCTGTCACCAGCCACTTGATTTCCACTAAGCCTAAGATAATTGTTTCTTAATAGTGACAGATAAAACCGGTTGGTTCTCGAGTTTTACACAGCGTAAACTTGAGTGTTGGCGGTATAATACATAAGTACCTTTTAATCTATCACGCATTCAATTATTATGTTTTTAGGATTAATATATTATGCCCAAAACATAGAGTAAAAGAAAATAAGGCTCCAACTAAATTGTAGAAAATGAGAGAATGAAGTATCATCTTAAAGGGTCCATGTAATTTCTTAGTAAAACGACGGTTATATTTTGAAAGAGCATAAAAAAGGTCTCGAGTGGTATGTTCATCTAATTTATAGCTCGATAATGAAAATATCTCCAAATTTATCATGAAATCCCCTCCCCATCCCTGCGTAGGTACCAGGAGGCGCGGACCAAGTGGGGACCCAGTCTCTGGGGGTCTTGAAATATAACTGGAACACCCTCACCTGGGGGACATAAATACAGGTGGAGGAGGAGGATGGCCCCTCTGATGTGCTCTGGGATGGGCCCACCAGCGCATGGACACGTCCCGCCAGTCACAATCCACTCCCCCAGCAATGGGTAAATTGTTGGTGATGCAGGATGCCATAAGGGCGCATTATCGGTAGGAGATATAGTCGGCCCCTGCTAGGGACAGAGAGGAGTCGCTTGCCGCTGTCCTGACGGCAGCCAAGAAACCCCTTTTTTCACTTTTATGATGATAATTAGCAAACAAATTAATGTGAGAACCTGTGCTACCGCGTCCGGGGAAACCGACGAAGGCCATGCGTTTAGATCTACCGCGTCCAGGGCAGCCGACGATACGACGACCGCTAATCGCGCGAATACCTCAACTTTGACAACTCCATCCCTGGAGGCCATTATATCACTTAAATTGACTTTATCAATTGGTACCCTTAATATCAGAACGCTTGCAAAACAAGGAAAAAAGGAACTCCTCCTGAGAGAGATAAACCGTTACAATTGGGACGTAGTCGGTCTATCCGAAACCCACCTCCCAGTCACCGGCGAAGAAAAACTTGATGAAGCTACTCTTGTACTATCAGGACGTACTGATGGAAAACACCGGCAGGGAGTAGGCTTCTTACTCTCCAGTAAGGCTAGGAGATCACTAATCGCTGCAACACCCATCTCAGAACGTTTGATCATGATCCGCCTGAAAGGCTCACCAGCGAATCTTACAATCATCCAAGTATATGCACCCGACTCTAGTAGAGATGATGAAGAATCCGAAAAATTTTATCTCCAACTTCAGTGTCTAGTGGACTCCGTACCAAAAAAAGATATAGTCTTTGTCATCGGGGACTTCAACGCCATTGTCGGTGACGACCTATCTGGCAACGAGGACGTGATGGGCAAATTTGGCCATGGCCAGCTGAACAAGAGAGGTGAGCGCCTAATGGAATTTTGCCTAGATAGTGATCTTGTTATCACTAACACATTCTTCAAACACAGAGCCCGACGTAAAACAGCCTGGACATCCCCAGATGGAAGGACTCAGAATCTAATAGATTATTTCCTCGTATCTAGACGCTGGAAATCTTCCATCACAAACACAGTCACTTTGGCTGGCGGCGACTTCGATAGCAACCACTCGCTTGTTATGACTTCCTTTAAAATGCGTCTAAAAGCGGCCGCGAAACTCTCCAGAAAGCCTCCCAGATTCAGAGTAGACCTCTTAAAAGACCAAACTACTCGACAAAATTACACCGCTACTCTTTCCGAAAGAATTTCTGAACTACTCTCTACATCCCCGCTAACTCTATCAAAAGATGACATCGACAATCTTGTGAAGAGTAGTTCGCAGGTTATATGCGATGTCGCCCAATCGACCCTGGGAGTCCAAAAGGCGGACCATAAACTTTGTATCACGGATGAGATAATCTCACTATGTGAGGAAAAACGCAACCACACTAACAAACTAGATAGAGAAAGTCGGGATATGTACAAACGATTGAAACGTGTGGTAGAGAAAGCCACTCGCCGTGCTCACCGCTCCTATATAAGGGAACAATGTGAGCAATGCAAAATGGCATTCAAGAAAGGTGACTCACTTCATGTACAGGCGAGTGAGTGAACTAGCCAAAAGAAAGGGACTGAAAGCCTGTAGGCTACCCTCCTCGATGAAGATCTTAACCAGATCCAAACTACAGATGGGATCCGAATCAGATGGAAAGAACACTTTGAGAGCAAATTAAACTCAACGATCCTCCCAGACCAAACGGGGCTTAACAGCTTCCCCGCAATCGCCGCAGATCCAAGCCCACTCCAACTTCGATCTGAGATAGAATCGGCTATCAAGGGTTTAAGGACAAACAAAGTTGCAGGCTCAGATGGAATCCAACCGGAATTACTAAAAGTAAATTGCGATCCCCTTGTTGACCTATACCTAAAAATTGCTACTGCTGCTTGGGAAGAAGGTCACTTCCCCTCCTCATGGTGTGAAGCCACGATAGTTCCAATCCATAAGAAAGGCTCAAAAGCAGTCTGTGATAACTACAGACCTATAAGCCTTACGAGCCACGCAGCTGAAATACTCACTAGAGTAATGCTGGAGCGTATAAGAGCTATATCTTCAACTGTGATTCCAGAATATCAGGCCGGTTTCCACCCAAACAGTTCAACGATTGATCAGATATTTACGGTACGTCAGATTATGGAAAAATATCTTGAACTCGGACGTAGTATTTTCCACCTTTTCATTGACTTTAAGCAGGCTTTCGACCTCATATGGAGAGAAGGTCTATGGCAAATTCTTCTCCATTTTGGTATACCACAGAACTAAGCTTGGTTGATCAGAGATATGCACTCAAAATCCAGAAGCCTCATCATGACGGGAGGAGGCCTTTTCAATAGCTATGAAACATTGACTGGTGCCCTGCAAGGTTGCTTGCTTTTAACGGAATTGTTTAACTCGTTCTTTACCGCTTTCTTCTCAATACTCAACAACTATTCAAGTGTCCAAATTTGGGGAGTATCGATTGATAAATTAGCTTATGCAGATGACATAGACCAAGTATCTGAGAATCTCGGGGATCCTCAGTCCCAGGCCGACAACATCCAATCAACCACCAGCTCCTATAGAATGACCATCAATTTCTCAAAGACGAAAGCCATGCTCTGCTCACGAAAGTCGGTAAACCAAGAAACCTTAAGCCTCCAGCTCGGTGGTGACAACATAGAATGGGTCGCAGATTTCACCTATCTTGGTAGCCTTATAACGTCCGATAAAAACCACTCGAAAGATATTAAGAGGCGCCTGGCGCTTACAAACTCTATCTTTAAAGCCTTGATGCCGATCTGGAAGAACAAGAATTTGTCGACACTGCTGAAAACAAGACTCTTTAACACACTGATTATCCCCATTGCCATGTACGACTGTGAATCATGGAACCTCAAAACAGATGACCAACGTCGCCTAGCTGCATTTGAAACAAAGTCACTCCGCCGTATTGCTGGCATTACGTACCTGGACAGGATCTCTAATATTAGGTTGTTTGAAAGCCTCAAGATCAAACACACCATACTTGATAAAATAAAACTGCAACAACTTAGGTGGCTAGGCCACATCCAGCGTATGGAAAATTCTCGTCTGCCGAAAATAGTCTTCGATGGTCGCGTGCATGGTTCTCGCCCCAGAGGTCGGCCCCCTAAGAGATGGAAAGACAACTTCTCTACACTCAACCTGCCGCAACTTCTACGCCTGACTGAAGATAGATGCTCATACAGACGCCAAATCAATAACATAGTGAATGAAGAGGACCCAAAACGACCTTCGAGGACGGATGGGACTTAAGTAAGTAAGTAAGTAACTCTCTTACATTTTCAGACCTTTGAAAATTAAACAGAATAGCAAAAGAAAACAAAATTAAAACTCACGGTCCAGCTGTCTAAAACAACTCTCTTTGCATCGATGTCATAATTATACTGAGCATAAACGTGTTCAAATGAAATTCTTTACCATGAGTCACAAGATAATCTTTGATGAAATGATATAGTCTTATAAACATTATGCTTTTACTAGCATAGGAAGAAAAATAATTAATTCAATGATCTTTCTCTGATTTTTGACATGTAGGCTAGTAGATAATTGAAACCAAAACATTGGAAAATGGTGAAAAAATTATGTGAAGTTAAGTGAAAATTATAGTTACTAGGGGTGGATTATCACTAGTGCTAAATTACTAGAGTTAGTAACCCTGAACAAAAGGGTATTTTTGTGAAATCAATATGTTTGAGCAGACAAATTTTTGGGGAGATCCCCCAAAATTCGGGTACAATTGAAGCAATGTTAATATAGGACAGAAAATAACAACATAATTTACTAAGCCATTAACACAGCTAAGTAGCATTGCTCTATGCTACCCCTCTTTTTGCACGGCGGAGCACAACTTGTGTTTTGACAGCTTTTCTTTGATAAAAATTATTTTTATATGTAAAAAAGGTATTTTCAGACAAAATCTCCCACCAAAATTTTAAAACTGCCAAGTAGCATTGCTACTTTACTACTCCACTTTTTACACGGCGGGCCCTAATCAATCATAAGTCACCCCTCCAGGGCTCCCCTCCAATTTTTGTCACCCCTCCAGGGATGGCCTTCCGGGGAGGTCCCCTTCCCGCACCCCCTTCCTACGCCAATGGGTGGACTTATTCATACTGACTTCGGGGATCCTCATATAATAATCAACAGTTTCTTAGGCGACAGACAGCAAACTATAAATACTTCAAAAGAGTAGATTTTTATAGAACACGTTCTAGATCTGCTTTATTGCACCCAATTTATTTGCAAGATTTTATTTTACCTATATTTTTATTACTATTTGGTACTGCAAAGCTACAAAACTATCAATAAGGGACAAAATCAAGAAAGTTATATAGGCGATTACGTAAGCATGATTTAAGCTCTTGATATAATCAAAAAAGGATACACAATCTCTTGATATCCAAATATGTAGGCAATAGTTCAAAGAAAACAAAAATTTTAGTGCAAAGTATACTTAAAATGATGATTAGATCAAAGAAAAATAGCAAGTGAAACGGTTCTTTTAGTTACTAAGAATTTGGAGTCGTTCTCGTAAATCTTTATTCATCAACAAAAGCCAAAACGATAACTATATATACACGAATAAGAATAAAAGGCACTGACTAGCCTGACTAGATAGAAAATATCATTTCACTTAAACAACTGATTCGCATAAATCCATATGCGGAAAAAGTATTCGTCTCTTTGTAAAAGGGCGCTGCGAGCGTAAAATTTAATATCAGCATCCATGTTCGCTTCTTTCATCCAACTAGAGAGAGTTTCTGTAGAGAAACTAACCGAGGGGGCATCATGTTCTAGGTCATCAACTGGTTCACCCTCATGATACCCTGAAAAATAATATAGGGTCATGTCAGATTAATTTGAGAAAACAATACTCCACTAACGCTGACAAGGTAACAAGCCATTTAGGTTTCCTCCACTTAGCAGCACTCACATCAAATATTATTTACATAGCTTACACTGTAAAAATTACCAAATAGAGATATTTTTGGAAACTGCAACTAATGAACCGTTTCGAACAGCCAAAAAAATTTGGCATAGCAAATAATTTGAAAGAACAAACACTCTACCTCCTATCGATTCCGAATTTGCTTACTTTTAAAGTAATTTTCAGGCAATTCATATGTAGTTTAACAGGTTTAACTAAGAAAGAGAATATAGTAGTCCAATCCCTCCCTTTTGTCCCCTATATGACTCCATGATTAATAATACTATCCTATATAGTAAAAGAAAAATTTACATTTTGTCAACTGTAATAGTACATTTACATTTGAACATTTGTTAATAATAGTACATTTGTTAAGCAAATCTGTCTAAATGTAACTGAAAGCTCCACAAGTAAGCAAGAGGTAATCCCACCGAGAGTATAATTATATACTAGCAAAAAAGCCAGATTGGCTAGCATTTGTCACCTCCATTCATTTGTTCGGGCTTTTGGCCGTCACAAATATAGCCTAGACATAACCAAAATCAGCCCTTACAAATACTGCATTACTTCACCTCCCTCAACTTGCTTTGCTTGCTACGGTTAGCTGCTCAGGCCTTCGGCTGTTGTGTGCTTGTTATGAGTTACATTTATGTCTTTTTTTGATTTTGCTGTGTTATTTTTTTTTAATTGACATATTCCGGATTTATACGGCAATCACTGTAAAGACAGCCGAAAAGACAAACTCTTTTATTTATTTGTATGATATACAATCTTTTTGCATTTTTGGCAAAATGTTTCTGCTAATTTGTCCGTCTACATCAATGGCACCAGTATTTTCATGTTTTTTTTACCAGAATAATGCTTACAAGAGCAATACTACGTTGAATAGTAGTGTCCGCTGAAATACTTTTATAACTTTAATAAATCAAATAATATTAACATTTTGATTACTAAATATCAGTATATGTATATTAAACTGACAATGCACATTCATTTATATTTTTTCAGTAAAGTGCAAATTTTGTTCTGGCCTTGGGAAGGCATAGGGGTTTTGCGCCCAACTTATGTTAATTTCTGCACGTTTTGAGTTTGACTCGGTTAATTTTTGTAATTTCTGTTCGTTTTGGGTTTCATTTATTTATCGTGCTGATTTTTGGTAGTTTCACGCTTGATAGATTATTTGATTTTATTTTTGCTCATTTTTTGTTTAATGGAGTTCTTTACTTTTCTTTGAAAAACTTGTTTTGTGGAAAAAGGTTTTTTAAATTAATTTCTGTTCATTTTATATTGACATATAGTCTTTTCAAGGCAAAATAAAATAGTATTTTAAATCTTTTCGTTTTTTAAGACTTTATAGTTTTGCCTGCTATTTGTATGCTGGAGAAAAATTTTCAGCAATTTTTAACAACATACACCTTTTTAAAAATCTGGACATAAATAGTACTGTTTAATTTAGTTTCATACCTCCTCTAGTTGACCTAAAATGGAAAACGATACCATTCGCAAAAAAATATGTTTACTTTCTTTAAAAGCATAGATATACTTACGCTATTTTAATTTGGTTAAATTTTAAGAGCAGAAATGGGAGGTTTGGCGTGGGCGGGTTGGAGTAGAAGGAGAATTAGTTGCCCTCAAATCACTTTTGACTATTAAAAAGGGCATCAGCCCTTCCTATTTTCCATCAAATGAGCTCTTTTCGAAGTTCCCACGACAACTCCTTCAATACAAAGTGCCCTGGTCTAAACAACAACAACAACAAAAAATAATACATTATACCCTCTTCTATCTTTACTGTAAAAATGTCAAGCCTTCCAATCACTTTCAACTATTAAAAATGGCCCTAGCCCTTTCGATTTCCAATCGAATGAGCCCTTTTGAAGTTTCTACGACAAAACTTTCCATAAAAATCTTGTATGCCCCCAGGGCATAACTTACAACTTGCCCTGAGTGCTGGGGGGGGGGGTCATTCTCAAAGACCTAATTTACATAACTTTCTACTACGTTGAACAAAATAGCTATCTGAAAATTTTGATTGGATGTGTTTGGAGGAATTGTGGGCGTGAGAGGGAGGTTAGTTACCCTCCAATCACTTTCGAATATTACAAAGGGCACTATCCCTCTCAATTTCCAATTGAATGAGCCCCTAATGAAGTTTTACAACAACTCTATCTATAAAAATCCTATATGCCCCCACGGCAGAACTTAAAACCTTTGCCCTTGGGGCTCTGGGGGGTTTGTCATCCTTAAATACATAATTTCCAGAACTTTCAACTACGTTGAACAAAACGGCTATCTCTAAACTTTGATTGACTCTTTATGAGGAAAGGGTGGGCATAAGGGGGGGGGTAATTACTCTCCACTCACTTTCGACTATTAAAAAGGGCAATTTTAATTTCCAATCAAATGAGCCCTTTTTGATATTTCTATAACAACTTTCTATATAAACTTTATGTGCCCCCAGGTCATAACCTACAACCCTTGAACTGAGGGCTCTGAGGGGGTTATCATCCTAAAAGACCTAATTTCAAGAACTTTCAAGTACGTTGAACAAAATGGATATCTCAAAATTTTGATTGGACGTTTTTGGAAAAATGGTGGGCGTGAGAGGGGGGTCGCTCTCCAATCTCTTTCAAGTCTTTCAATAGGCTCCAGTACTGTTCATATCCCAGTGACTGAACCTATTAGAAGTTTCTACGCTGTCAATAAAAAACCTTATATACCCTCACGGAATAGATTACACCTCGTGCCCGGAGGGCTCTGGAGGGGGGGGTTGTCATCCTTAAAGACTTAATTTCCAAAAGTTTGGACTACGTTGAATAAAATGGCTATCTAAAATATTGATTGGATGTGTTTGGAAAAAAGATGGGTGTGAGAGGGGGGTTAATTGCCTTCAAATCACTTTCAACAATTAAAAAGGACACTAGCCCTTTGAATTTCCAATCGAATGAGCCCTTTTTCAAGTGTCTACGACAAAGATTTCAATAAAAACCTTATATGCCCCCATGGCATAACTTTATTTATTTGTATGATATACAATCTTTTTGCATTTGTGACAAAATGTTTCTGCTAATTCGCCCTTGGGGCTCTGGGGGGTTTGTTATCCTTAAATACATAATTTCCAGAACTTTCAACTACGTTGAAGAAAACGGCTATCTCTAAACTTTGATTGACTGTTTTTGGGGAAATGGTGGGCATAAGAGGGGGGTTAATTACTCTCCACTCACTTTCGATTATTAAAAAAGGCAATTTCAATTTCCAATCAAATGAGCCCTTTTTGAAATTTCTAGAACAACTTTCTATGTAAACATTAAATGCCCACAGGAAATAACTTACAACCCTTGCACTGAGGGCTCTGAGGGGGTTATCATCCTAAAAGACCTAATTTCAAGAACTTTCAACTACGTTGAACAAAATAGATATCTCAAAATTTTGATTGGATATTTTTGGAAAAATTGTGGGCGTGAGAGGGGGGTCGCTCTCCAATCACTTTCAACTATTAAAAATGGCCCTAGCCCTTTCAATTTCCAACTGAATGAGCCATTTTGAAGTTTCTACGCTTTCAATAAAAACTTCTCCGCCTCCAGGACATAACTTACAACCCTTTCCCTGAGGGCTGGGGGGGGAGGGGTTGTCATCCTTAAAGACCTAATTTCCAAAATTTTCAACTACGTTGAATAAAATGGCTATCTAAAATATTGATTGGATGTATTTGGAGAAAAGATGGGCGTGAGAGTGGGACTTTCGACTATTGAAAACGGCACTAGCCCTTTCAATTTCCAATTGAATGATCCCTTTTTCAAGTTTCTACGACAAAGATTTCAATAAAAACCTTATATACCCCCAGGGCATAACTTATAACCCTTGCCCTGAAGACTGTGGGGGGAGAACTTTGAACTGCGTGGAACAAAATGGCTATCCCAAAATCTTTATTGGGTGCGTTTGGGGAAATGGTGGGCGTGGAAGGGGTGTTAGTTGCTTTCCAATCACTTTCGACTATTAAAAAGGGCACTAGCCACTCCAATTTCAAATCGAATAGCCCTTTTCGAAGTTTATACGACAACTCCTTCGATCCGAAGTGCCTGGGTATGGAGGAAAAAAAAAACACATTGTGCCCACATCATTCTTAACTTAGGCAGCGCTAGCGCGCTGCCTATGATAATGCTTACAAGAGAAATACTACGTTGAATGGTAGTGTCCGCTGAAATAACGGCCGTAAAAGGTCAAAATACACATTGGTGTGATAAGGGCCAAAATCCAAGCACTTAGGACAATCACATGCATAGGAATTTCTTTTACGGAGGGGGAGGGGGTTAATTAGAAAAAAACGAAGGAAGAGGCGATATTATTCAAATTATACTTAGTTCAATTAAAAAAAAATGGTTTGAAGGGAAATGTAAAGCACGCTGCAATACATGTTTTAATGTTCTTGTCCTCCTTAGAGAGAAGATGCAGGGAAGTGGCTCAAAACAGCCTGATTGGGTGTCTATAGTATTCTGATGACTTATTATTTATACTTTTATTTCTTTTGAGCATCATCAGTGACTCATATTTTCAAGGAAAATTCCAGAAGATAAACCTACATGGCATTTCAATTCAGAGCATTTACACCAAAACATAATGCTAATAACAAAAAGAAAACAGAGAAGTTTGTAATTAAATAGGTAGATAGAAAATTTTGTTGTAGATAATTTCGGAGACCAGACTGCCTTTCCATGACGATAAAATAAAAGTTCAAAATAGGGATAAAATCCTTTTTAATAGACAATGTATATAAATTCACAAAAATACCAGATATTTCGGTCACATATACCGTGATCGAAATGTCAGGTATTTTTGTGAATTTCTATACACTGTCTATTAAAAAGGATTTTATCCTTATTTTGAACTTTTATTTAATAGAAAATTTTATTTGGAAAAAACATAATTAAAATATAAAACTAAGCAAGAACAAAATCTTTACAGACAGTACAATATAAAATGTCGACAAATGGGAGAAAACTTACCTGGAGGCCGTATGACTTTAATTGGCTCTTCTGACTCTAAAGGTTCACTCAGGCCTACCTCATTCCGTGCGAACACTCGAATATCGTAAGAATGACTCTCCTAGAAAAAGAAAAAAGTTAGATGTCAACTTAAATTTATTTGAAAATAAGAAAAGTCAGGGCCAACAAACCAGGTCTTAAACCTAAAAATTTAAAGGATATCCAATCCAAATAGGAAGGCATGTAATAAAAATTTATACTTTTAATATTTTAAGCAAATTCTCTACTTTAAAAACAGCAGAAAAAATTACTGCAGTAGCATGTTAAGAGCATATTAATATCTACAATCCTATAGAGACATCTCATTAGGTTTCCCTAATCTTCAAGGGAAGAGGGGGAGAAAGAGTCTAAAATAAATAATACAGCTGGGCCCAAGTGGTTAAAATTACCAGGGTTGAACGAAAAAGGTTCCAAACAGGGCTTAACTTTAAGAACCTGCGCAATTTCTTGTGAAAAGCTGAAGAATAATTAACAATGTGTGCGTTAATCAGAAGCAGATGACATTTCAAATCAACCATTGTTCAATGATGACATTTCAAATCAACAATCAACTATATCAAACTATTTCATTAATAAAATAAAGCTATAGGACGATTTATTCAAGTCGCGGCCATTTAAAAAGACCCATGAAATCGATCTCGAAGTATTTGTCAAATTCAAAGAATTATCGATACAGTCTAGTTTAAGGAGATAAAGTACAATTTAGTACTAATTTTGGCTATTTATTTTTGCCGCTTATTATCGCAACACTGACAAAAATTCGGTACTGTCGTAAAAACTTTACAATTTTGAAAAAAAAAATCTCAGAAAAAAGTTGTGGTTTAGACCTAAGACCTTAGACCCCTTAGACTTAATAAAACTAATATTACTCCAAGGAGGGAAAAGTTGTCATTTTGATATGGTCGGTATTGTAATTTTTCGTCAGCTGCACAAACAAAATTCTGACCTATTTTTTCCTCCTCGCACTTCACACAGTTCTTTATCTGCGTGGCATGCTACAAAGCAAATAAACCAGGACAAGAAATAATTTCATATTGTATGATATCATAAAACGGTGCTGTGTCGATTTAATAGACGTAAATTCAACTGAGTTACAATTGTCATGTCATCGCAATACCTAGCCACCTGAAACCCACAGAGTTATGTGCATTCTTCATTCACTCCCCTATTGCTCAAAATTAAATGGAACGTTTTGCTGTTGACTGGGCTATAATTTTCTCGGAGGGGCCCCCCTCAAAATCAGTCTTCTGCGCCATTCAAAGTCACGATTATGATGAGGCAAACTTTTGGAATTACCTTTATGAAGCCCCTGCTGGGCCAAACGTGCGGGATTTCTCTTCTGGGATTAAAAATGGAAAAAAGAAGTCTTTGCTGGAGCAGAGATCCAAAACGAAATAACAAAACTGGAACAACCCCAGGCTTTTATGCCTAACCAAATACCGTCAATGTGTCTCGGTTAAACTGAGTTTTTTTTTCTGTTTCTGAGGTTTCAGTTCATTATTTGAGCTTATACTATGTTATTCTTCATTGTTTCGTCCTCAAGTTTAGAGATATGAGCAACCGTTCGATTCAGCTGAAAGAAGAGCTTTGCCGAATGTCTTATTTTTGTATGGTATACCAGACAAATACATCAAAGTGATTAGTACTATGTACAAGAATAACACTGCTGGAGTTAAGGTAGGAAATGAGGTTAGTAGCTGGTAACGTATTAAATCAGGAGTTGAGCAGAGTTGTGTTCTATCTCCATTTATATGGATCATTTTGATGTTCTCTGTTTTAAGGAGCAGAGGAAAGGTAATGGGAGAACACAGAATCGAATTGGGAAGAAAAACTTCCCTGGACTCACATTATGCTGATGACTTAAGTAGCCTAGATAAAGATGTAAGTAAAATGAATGAATTTTTAGAGGTTTTGCGAGTTCAGTGTGCTAGAATAAGTATGACAATTAATTTTAAGAAGACTAAGTCACTAAGGCTAGGAATAAGTAAATGTGAAAAGGTGACATTGGGTAACGAAAAGATCGATCAAGTGGACAGCTTCACTTACCATGGTAGCATAATTAGTAAAGACGGTGGGTGCAATGAAGATGTTAAAACTAGAATAACCAAGGCCCCTGGCGTTTTTTCATAGTTGAAAAAAGTTTGGAAGAATAGCAAGATAAGTGTTCGAAATAAGATTCTAATATTAGAAGCTACAGTGATGACAGCAGGTTAAATATGGTTCTGAAGCGTGGGAGCTCCGAAAAAACAGAGAAATATTTGCTATATGTTTTCCAGAGAAATTGCCTACGGACTGTTTTAGGTACCCAGCTGACTGACCGTAATTCAAACAGTAGGATGTGCGAAAAGGATGGTTCAATCCTGCTTTCTAGGGCTATAATGAGAGAAAGATTGAGATGGATAGGGCACGTCCTGCAGATGAAAGATGAAAAATTGCCAAAGATTATCCTTTTCGGCCAACCATCTGGGGATAAACAGAAAGCAGGTCACCCTAGGTTGGGATGGGAGGATGTCGTAAGGAAAAATTTAAGGGAAATGGAACCTTCCTGGAAGGGTGTAAAGAGGGAGGCTCTGAACAGATTGGTATGGAGGAGGAGCATGCATAGCAACGTTGGCCTCAAGAGGCTAGGTACTGCGTTGAATTGTTAGTAGCAGTAATAGTCCCATGGTTTTAATATTTCAACATAAGACAATAATTTTGCTATATTTCAAAAACTTAGATTTAGCGTTATGCATCCAAGGAATTATATTCTAATTCTTATTTATATATATATACATATATATATATATATATATATATATATATATATATATATATATATATATATATATATATATATATATATATATATATATATATATATATATATATATATATATATATATATATATATATATATATATATATATATATATATATATATATATATACATATATACTATATATATATATATATATATATATATATATATATATATATATATATATATATATATATATATATATATATATATTTACACAGATACAGATATTTTATTAATGAAATATACATAATACTACAAAATACACCTGCGAACATGCCTGGTGGCATAATTGAGCGCATTAAAAATTACAACAAATTATTAAACACCGTTAACAAATTAAATGAAAAAAAAACAACAAGCTTCTTGGACAACTGCCCAAATACAAACAAGGTAAGTAAAACCAAAGTCAACCTTCAGAGATAAGCTTCCTCACCCTTCTGCGAAACTGCTGGTAATCAGCACACTCTCTAATATCAAGGGGACTAGAATTCCACACCTTTGCACCAATATGTCTCAAATTAAATCCTGCTCTGGTTGTTCGCCTAAACTCCTGCGAGAAATCAAACCTGAGTGATGTCGGATATGAATGACACTTCGAGTTTAGAGGGGAACTTCTATGGAAATCTGCTAACTGGCGAAAAACGTAATTGTGACATATCTGGGATATTGCAATGACATGAACTTGATGTAAAGAAAAAATTCCAGCTGATAAGAAGACCTAATATCAATCTGAAAAAGCATCCTTGTCGCTTTGTTTTGTAAAATTTGAAGGGGTTAATAAACTGAAGGAAAACTGGAAGCCCGCACAGAAACACAATATAGAAGAAAAGGGTGGACCAGAGAAAAGTAAATTGATTTAAGTATATTAACTGGAAAAACATGGCGGAAACGGTACATAATCCCAACATTCCTAGAAACTTTTAACGATAGAGTTTTAACTTGTTCATGGAACGACAAATTTTCATCTATAATTATCCAAGATATCTAAACTGTTATACCAGTTTCAGTTCCACATTATTTAAATAAAGAGAAAAAACATCAGAATTGACTGAACCAACTCGTGAAAATAGCATATACTGGCAATTCCTTTCATTTAATAGAAGGTTTCGACAATACCCCTCTGAAGTAGTTATGCGCATATATATACATATATATATATATATATATATATATATATATATATATATATATATATATATATATATATATATATATATACATATATATATATATATATATATATATATATATATATATATATATATATATATATATATATATATATATATATATATATATATATTATAGCAAAAAGGGGTTGTGGTTTGTCATTTCATTGCGTAATGTGCAAAAGAGATCACTTGTTCAATGATTGTATGATCGAAATTCCGGTTTTGACTTTGATACCAGACCCTTACGAGACAAACCTATAAACTAAAATTTCAAACAGGTTCATAACAGAATTAAGATTTATATTTAAATTTATCATCTTTTTTTTATAGATTTGAATTCCTTTTAAATCGTCATTTACGCAATTTATCACTGGAATTAAGCTCGCGACAACTTGGGAAAAATGCTCAGACTTCCACAAAAAAAAATCTCGAAAAACATACAAAGAGACACTAACTCAAATTCATACAAGTCCGTATTTTTGTAATTACTTTTATATTTCAAAAGAAATAATAATCTAAAATGCATTCCTTACACAAAGAACTTTATATTTTTGTGCATCATCGAACTTTTTTTGTATTCAGTGAGATTACGTCAAATTTACTGAATTCTATGAAAAGGGCAATCTTTTTCCGAAAATTTCACTTCTATCCTAGTCAGAGCTTTTTACCCTAACAGCAGATTTCTTGCAATGTCCCAAATATTAACAGCTTTTAAAATCGATGTCACATAAAAATTAAATTTTTACACACTCTGTCGACAGATATATTACGTAGATCTTAGACAGGTGTAATATCATCCTTCTGCTTAATTCTTCTTTTGTTTCAACATTTGAATACCAATCTCAAATTGTTTTATTAACAATACATACACAACAACAACAAAAAAATAAGGTATGCATCTTGAATCATACATGGAGCCCAGTAGGCTCCATGAAATGTGGAATAGAGCTAATATTTCTCCTAGGTCTACAGTCAAATTTTCAGTTAAATTTTAGGGAAGGTGTTTGGAAGTTGGTCATGCCACTTTGTCCAAGATGTCTTTTAAATTTACTTATCTATGGAAAATATATTTTTTTAGTTCAACAGTTTTTTTTTAACTCTTAGAAAGTTCACTAGCTTATTTAATTCCAGAAACTTCTTTTTAATCTGGCTATTAATGACATTTACCCTTTTTCATTCTTAGAGTTATATTTCCATTTTAATTTTTCGAAATTCTCATGGACGTTCTTGATAAGTTTGTTATTTCACTTATTCCCAGATACTTTTTTTTATAAGTTGGCTACCTATGGCACATTTTTCTTTTTACTTTTATAGCTCTACTTCAAGTTTTATTTTAGGAAGTTCTATTGAAGATCTTAAGAAGTGCATTATATATCTTAATTCAGCATAAGTTTTTTTTTTAATTGGATTATCGATTTAATCTGGAATATTTCTTTTTGTAGCTGTACTTTCATTTTTAATTAGATTTTAGGGAGTTCTATGGATGTTCTCAATTACAAACATTTTTTTTTCCATTTTACCACCTATGGCAAATGGCTTTTCTTAGTATTGTAGTCGCAATTTCTATTGAGGTTTATGAAATAATGCTGATGTTCTTAGCTCATTATTTCACTTGATTCAGTATATTCTTTTTGTTATTTCGGTTATTTATGGCACACACATTTTTCTAGATTTACGGCAAATTTTCAATTAAACTTTAGGAAGGTCTATGAAAGTTCTTAGAATGTTCATCATGTCACTTAACTTCAGATATTTGTTTTATTTCTTTTGCTTTGGCAAATATCTTCATCGTGTTTTACAGTTGTTTTTTTTTCCATTTTTGTTTTCTAGTTTAATTGCTCTTTTTTCATTTAATTCTTTACCCATTTACCCGAAATATGACTATCTATGGCAAATATCTATTTCTATTCTACAGCTCTAATATTAAATCAAATATAAACTTCTACGAAGGTTCTTAGTGAATTTGTCAGGTTAATTAATTCTACATGTTTTTTCTTTTCTAATTTTGCTATGCGTAGTAAATTTATTTTTTTATGTCTACATCTGTATTTCCAACCAAATTTTGGAACTTAAGTTAATTGATACTAACCTGCATATCTTTAATATTCAGTCTTGTCACCCCAGCTTCTACAGTCCCAACTTCCATCCACATAGTTTTCCTTGTATCTCGGGCAGCTAGGACATATCCTTCAATTGGAGCACCACCATCACTTTCTGGCTCACCCCATTCCACAATAATTGAATGAGGACCAGTTGGGCGTATTTCAAGAGGCGCAGTAGGCGGGCCAGGTGCAGCTAACAATAAATCTATGTTAGTACGAATTGAATACTTCACTTATTTGTAGATAGTAGCAAATAAGAAAATGACTTCATTGCCACGTTCATAACGACATTGGACAAGGTAGGTGGCACAGAAATAAAGTAAAAGAGAAGGCGATAAACCTTACAAATTTTTCTTCCCCTGAAATGTCACAGATTCACTGTATGGTGCAGAAGTTTTATTCTTCGCATATTTTGTCCTGTATACAATGAGTTTATAATATTTTTTGCAGTTTCTCTTTCTCCTGTGAAGGAACAAGATAGCAATGGTTTGTTCTCCGATTGTTATTAACTCTTTTCTAACGATGTTTCAATTCCTTTAAAACTATTCTATAACAAAGGATAAAGAAAACAGCAGAAAACATGCAGTTATCAGAGCAGGAATTTCTTCACGTATAAATAACAGTTCAAAAAGGAAAATCCTTTTATAAGACAGTGAACCACAACAAAATAATCTCTGGATGTTTTGGTCACATGTACAGCTGCCATCATCAGCAGATAGATAGGTTTACCTGTATGTGTGATCGAAATATCCAGAGATTATTTTGTTGTGATTCACTGTCTAATAAAAGGATTTTCCATATTGAACTGTTATTTATACGTCATGGAAAGGCAGTGCGGTCTATGAAAATACCTAAGGAATTTCTTCATTGGTGGAAATAGCAGAAACATACAAAATATTTACCGAAAATTGAATCCGTATTTAGGAAAGAAATAAGTTCGGTTTAGACAATGTAAATAAAAAGGAAAAACGATGCGATACAAATGATAAAGACTTAAAACTAAAGAAAGCAAAAGGCCCTTATGTTAACCTGGACAGGAAAATCGTCAGTATTGGTAAAGCCATTAGTTACCAAGCTGATTCCGTATCCTCTAAACCACATCAAAATGAAAGTGGCTGGAGAAAAAAATTTATAAATACAAATCTTTTCTTTTGTAGATAACATCATAGGAACATAATAATAAGGGCCAAACAGAAGAAATTGGCTCCTTAAAAATATGATTATAGTACATTATAAGAGGCGGAGCAGCCACTACCCAACATATTTGAAGGGGATGAGGGAGGGTGTAATGGAAGTGACCAACTGGGCTCTTTTATGGACCATGATTGAACTCTCGGCTAAATGAGTGTGAAATCTGTTTAATTTGAGCCTGTATTGCAGCGCTTTGCGCAAAAACTTTATATCTGTTAGGGCAGAGGCTCAAGCCCTGGTGTCTCAGGTTATTTGGTTGAGAGCAGGGGCCAGTGCTTTGACTTCATACGCTGGGCCAGACTCAACCAAGCTCTAAATTGGTACCTGGAGAAATATAAGGATGGTAAATAGGAAGAGTGTGGGGAAACACAGAATGGCTGACCCCCAATCCTCTTTTACACTTTCTGGCTGAAGGGCCATGGAACAAAGATCAGTACCGCCGGTAGGGACTGTAATGTCCAACGCACATTCTTTACCGTACGGTAGGAATTGAGAACCATTTACCGTTTGTGATAAATGAGAAATAAGATCTTCGAACACTAAACTCTAGATGATTAGGATCAAACCATTTATAATTTCATTAATTGTTAGTGATCCACCGAGTAACCTTGGGTAACCACTTACTTACTATACTTTGAATTATATTGTCATTGGAAAAGGTTTGTCACATTAAGGAACATTTAAATATCATCAAAATTAGAAAGAAAAGAAGACTGATGAACAGCCTTGTTTGAAAACACTTACTTGCATGAGTTTTGAGAGCAACTGCTCCTGTTTCTGCAGGCTCACTTAGTCCAATTGGATTCTCAGCTGTAACTCGGAAGTACAGCTTTTCGGACCGTTCTTTTAAGTTCTGTACTACATAGAGAGTTACAGTTGAGTCCAGCGTGACTATTTTCTCCCATTTATCAGTCCCTTCAACTTTTTTCTCGACAATATAACCTAAAAGATAGTGTAGGTAAGAAAATTAAACTACGACCAATGGTTATAAATCCAAAAAAAGAAAAAGAAAGGTTAAAACGCACAAATGTGTGACTATAAATATGGAAAGAAACTTTTTTATGCTTCAAAGAGGCCGTCAAAAACAGTCCACTACTAAATATATTAGAAAGTTGAAACAAAAATATCTTTGTATTCATTTAGCGATTCATTTATAACCAACAAATGAACATTCAAAATGGCACTGCCGAAGATTTTAAAGGGAAAGATAATTACGAAATTGTCATTGGGACGATTCGAAACATTTCTTCCACAGCAGATTTAGACTAGAAGAATGCAGATAACGTGCTATCGAAAGAAACTATCTCTACAGATTCTACATAAAGTGCAGCAATTGTTTTAATTACTCACAGAACAAGAAAAGTGCAATGAATTCGTAAATTCAAAACTTTGCCCAATACAGAAAATTTTATAAGTACAAAATCTAACGTCTATGCATAAACTAAGCATAACTTATAAGCAGAAGCTTTGTGCAATCCTGGGCCCATCTTGGTAACAACAGTGTTTTTCACACTTGGCGATACTCTTCTGTCGACAAGCGTCGAAATCCTATACAGACAATCTCAAGCCTATTACCTCCGATTCATTAAAACGCATGCCTACAAATATTATGCTAGAACAGGATGGCAACCCATAGTTTACAAATTAGCTAGGAAGATGTACATCAGCCAAAAAAAGTCCTTCAAAACAGACCAAATGCAAAAGAATTATCCATTAATCGGAATCTAGTACAAAATTCTGTGTCGTTTACTAGGCTATAATTTGTTCGAGGGGCGCCACTCTTCAAGGTCACCGTGCAACGCTTTATCGTGCAGCGCAGTTGCCCCACCCCCAATGTTCTCCCGATAAAAATTCTGGAGCTATGCCCCTGTACAATACGAAAGGGGATAGAGAGAGAATGATGAGACCTATGGAGATCCTAAAAATCTAAGAATCAATAGAAACAAAATAGAGTGAGAAAGAACATAAGACTAAAAGAGAGAAACCAAAAAGAGAAAAAAGAGAAATAAGAGAGGGATGGTAGAATGGAAAGAGAGAATAGAGAAATATGAGAGGAAGATGGATAGATAGATTGAAAGGGATCGAGAATGGAAATACAGAAAGAGCCAAAAAGAGCCAAGACAAAAGATCACGTACCCGTAACTTCTGCTCCTCCACTACTGCTTGGTGGACCCCATTGAAGTGTCACTGATCGACTCGTAACGTCAACAACTCTGAAGTTGGTCGGTTGTGAAGGTGGCGCTAAAATTATTGAATTTTAAAGTTTTAAATATTAATCACAAATACCAAACATGACATGTGTTAAAAAATTATCGGCACACTCAAATATGGATACCGTCGATCGTGTACAATTGGAAAGGTTTTGTATAGACTGTTAGGAAATTTAATGTATAAACTACAAATTAAATTCTGAAGCTTCTTTTTATTGTTGACCATTAACGTTTTCTTATCAATCCTACGAGACAAGAATTGAGTAAATAAGAAAAAAAAAACGCTTAGAAATATGAAGTCTCAGCAACGAAAATTCGAAGAAAAAATATTGAAGTCAAGTTCTAATCAAAATAACAGTGCATGGACTCTAATCTGATAATATTTGCTACATAAAGGGCAATATTTGTGAATATTTCTTTGATCAAAAAGTTCGTGGTAACAAACTGCCATGGGGGAAGGGACATTGCTATGAAGGGGGCACCGGATTTCCCAGCACTATTTAAAAAAAACTATCAGAAATTAAATAAAAAAAAACAGCAAAAAACAAGTTTTCAGCTGAAAAACTTTCCAACTGAAAACTTTTCAACATCAAAACTTAAAACGAACAGAAACTATTACGTATATCATTGGGTTCGCCCCTAGTCAATACCTCGCTCTTTATGTTAAAGTTTTTCAGTGCTTTTATAAGAGCTATTTATTCTTATTAACGGCCTTTGTGATTAAAGGGTCATTCTTAAAGAATTGGAAAAAAATTCGAACTTTAGCGTAAAGAGCGAGGTATTGACTAGGCGAACCCCCCTAAAATACATAATAAAATATACGGACATAGAAGTTCGTTACGTAAGTTAATTCGTAAGTTTCGTATATTTATTACTAATAAAGCGTTCATAAATAAAATCAAACAACTTTCGAGAAAGCCATTTAGCCAAATAAAGTAAAAATTAACATGCAAATTTCGTTTTAATTATTCATGTACGGTGAGCCAAAATCGAAACTTGCATTAATTTAAAAACGTTCAGAAATTAAATAAAAAAACAAGTTTTTTAACTTAAAGTAAGGAGCGACATTAAAGCTTAAAATGAATAGAAACTATTCCGTATATGAGGGGGCTGTCCCCTCCTCAACGCCTCGCTCTTTACGCTAAAGTTTGACTCTTTCTCACAAATCTATTTTTTAGAACAAAAAAAAACTTTAGCGTAAAGAGCGAGGCGTTGAGGAGGGGACAGCCCCATTCACATACGGAATAATTTCTGTTCATTTTAAGATTTAATGTCGCTCCTTACTTTCAGTTAAAAAAATCCTGTTTTTTTTTTATTTAATTTGATACAGACATTTTATCAATAACACCTTATTTCAAAATTGCATCTTTCCTGAGACTAGTTAAAAGTTCCCTCTTCAAAAACTACAGAAGAATGAGGTCTAAGAATAGTTTTCTCGTGTTTTGGCAACCCGTCATCGGAAAAAGTGTCTAACCGACGTTTCCTTAAAAATTGAAGCCACGGGTTTGCCTAATCCTATCATTTAAAATATGGTCCACCCACCCATTTCCTTAAAAATATTTTTTAAAGTAAGATAAGGTCATTTAACTTAAAAAGGTAACAGCAAATATTGCCCAACTCATATTTTGCATGAAAAATTTACGCACAGTGCAAGAATACTGGGAAAACGTGAAAAAATGGATATATTTCTATCTCAATGTGAACTGACGAAATCGATCAAAAGCAATGAAACAAAACTAAAAAGAACAGCTGAATTACAGAATTCGAACCATAGTAAACTCAGTAAACAATTTTCAGTAAGCAATTTCTATGAACTCGATATATAATTATTAGATTATATATCAAAAACATTTACACTGACGATTTCTAAGACCCTGGGGAAATGATTTCACCAAATTTTCGTACGGAAAACAGATCCGTTCTGAAAAATAAATCAGATTTGGCAACTTAAACAGCAGATAAACTAGCAAATTTAGCATAGACAAAGCTTTCCGAGATCTTAAAAATTGAAGACATATGAACAGACTGTGTTTTAATCTAAATTGAGATTGAAATAATATGAGAGGAGTACGTACTTATTCGTTTTCCGACAACAATTCCCTCGTCGGGAGCATAAGGGGTTCCATATCCTTTACAATTCTTAGCAGTTACCCTAAAGTGATATGTGACAGTTTTCTTCAAATGTGTTACTTCTATATAAGTAGTATTTCCATCTGTTGAGCCGACCTGAAATAATAAAAGTGACTCACTAACAATATCACTTGCATAAGCCATTTTCCTGTTAAACAAAATTGCTTATTGATACTGTATCGTATCTAGACGACATCAGTGTTACTAAATAAAATTTCGCATTTCAAGGCATATGATCAGCAGAAAATCCAATTTTCCTTAAAAAGATCCGTTTTTAAAATTCCACTTCCAAAATTTCATTTATTCACACGTCGAATGATTTGCCCCCAACCATGCATTATACTTCCGGCCAAAGGCAGAGAATCAGGAGACCGGCATCTGCACCACGAAGACCATTAGAAAAAGCAGGAGAAAATTTTTTTTTTGTACAAATTATTGAAGTGTAATTTATAATATTTATATATAACTAATTATAACTTATTATAGAACTTATTACATATAACTAATTTATAACTAATTATATAAGTCATACAATCGATGGTGATGGCAAGAAAAGCACATGGATAATTCTTGCCGAATACTATTGACTAAAAAAAATTGTTAAGACGCCACAACTTACTGTTGAAAAAATCAACAAAGGAAATAGTTATTTATAAGAACAAGTGTTACGACGCCACCGCTTACTGTTGAAAAGGATCAACAAAGGAAATAGTTACTTATAAGAAAAAGAATTACGACGCCACCACTTACTGTTGAAAAGGATAAACAAGGGAAATAGTTATTTATAAGAAAAAGTATTACGACGCCACCACTTACTGTTGAAAAAGATCAACAAAGGAAATAGTTGTCATAGACAGTGCAATAGCGCTGCCTAAGTAAGGAACGATGTTGGCACAATGTATTATTTTTTTTCTCCATGCCCAAGCACTTCGTATCGAAGGAGTTGTCGTAGAAACTTTAAAAAGGGCTCATTCGATTGAAAATTGGAGTGACTAGTCCCATTTTTAATAGTGGAAAGTGATTGGAGGGCAACTAGCCCCCCCCCCACGCCCATCATTCCCCCAAACATATCTAATCAAAATTTTGACATAGCCATTTTGTTCAGCATAGTTGATTTCCAAATAGAAATATGATTTTGAGGAGGACAGTCCCCCACAACCCTCGGGGCAAGGGTTTTAAGTTATGCCCTGAGGGCATATAAGAATGATGTTGACACAACGTATTATTTTTTTTCTTTTCTTTTAGAGCAGGGCACATCGTATCGAAGAAGTTGTCGTAGAAACTTCGAAAAGGGCTCATTCAATTGGAAATTGGAGTGGCTTGTGCCCTTTTTATAGTCGAAAGTGATTGGAGGGCAACTAATCACCCCTTCCATGCCCACCATTTCCCGAAACACATCCAATCAAAACTTTGAGATAGCTATTTTGTTCAGCATAGTTGATTTCCAGATAGAAATTATGTTTTTGAGGAGGACACTCACCCACAGCCTTCAAGGCGAGGGTTGTAAATTATGCCCTGGGGGCATATAAGGTTTTTATAGAAGGCGTTGTCGTTGAAACTTCAAAAAATGCTCATTCGATTGGAAATTCAAAGGGATAGTGCCCTTTTTAATAATCGAAAATGATTAGAGGGCAACTAGCCTCCCCCCCCACGCCCATCAGTCCCCCAAACACTTCCAATCAAAATTTTGAGATAGCCATTTTGTTCAGCGTAGTTGATTTCCAGATAGAACATATGTTTTTGAGAAGGACACTCCCCCACAAACCTCGGGGCAAGTGTTTTAGGTTATGCCCTGGGGCCATATAAGGTTTTTATAGAAAGCGTTGTCATAGAAACTTCAAAAAAGGGATCATTCAATTGGAAATTGAAATGGCTAGTGCCCTTTTTCATAGTCGAAAGTGATTGAAAGGCAACTAACAGCCGTTCAGGGCCCATCACTTCCCGAAACATATCCAATGGAAATTTTGAGATAGCCATTTTGTTTAGCGTACTTGATTTCCAGATAGAAATTATGTTTTTGAGGAGGACACTCTCCCTCAGCCTTCAGGGCAATGGTTGCAAGCTATACCCTGGGGGCATATAAGGTTTTTATAGAAGGCGTTGTCGTAGAAACTTCCAAAAAGGCTCATTCTTTTGGAAATTCAAAGGGCTAGTGCCCTTTTTAATAGTCGAAAGTGATTGGAAGGCAACTGACCCCCCTCTCACGCCCAATATTTCCCAAAACACATCCACACAAAATTTTGAGATAGCCATTTTGTTCCACGCAGTTTAAAGTTCAGGAAATTAGGTCTTTGAGGATGACAACCCCCTCACATCCCTCAGGGCAAGGGTTTTAAGTTATGCCCTGGGGGCATATAAGAACGCGGTTTTATAGAACGCGTTGACGTAGAAACTTCAAAAAGGGCTCATTCGATTAGAAATTGAAATGGCTAGTGCCCTTTTTAATAATCGAAAGAAATTGGAAGGCAACTAACACCCCTTCCACGCCCACCATTTTCCCAGACACATCCAATCAAAATGTTGAGATATCCGTTTTGTTCCACGCAGTTTAAAGTTCAGGAAATTATACCTTTGAGCAGGAAACCCCCCCCCCATCACAGTCTTCAGAGCAAGAATCATAAGTTATGCCCTGGGGGCATATAAGTTTTTATTGAAAGCTTTGTCGTAGAAACTTGAAAAAGGGCTCATTCGATTGGAAATTCAAAGGTCTAGTGCCCTTTTTAATAGTCGAAAGTGATTAGAGGGCAACTACCCCGCTCTCTCGCACACCTTCTCCCCAAACACATCCAATCAAAATTTTTAGATAGCCATTTTGTTCAGCGTTGTTGATTTCCAGATAGAAATTGTTTTTCTTTTGCGGAGGACACTCTCCTAAAACCTTCAGGGCAAGGGTTTTAAGTCATGCCCTTGGTGCATGTAAAGCTTTTATAGAAGGTTTCGTCGTAGAAATTTCAAGAAGGGCTCTTATGATTGGAAATGGAAATGGCGAGGGCACGTCTCAATATTCAAAAGTGATTGGAAGGCAACTAACACCCCTTCCATGACCACCATTTCCTCAAACATATCCAATCAAAATTTTGAGATAGCCATTTTGTTCCACGCAGTTTAAAGTTCAAGAAATTATACCTTTGAGCAGGACACTCCCCCCACAGTCTTCAGGGCAATGGTTATAAGTTATGCCCTAAGGGCATATAAGGTTTTTTATTGAAATCTTTGTCATAGAAACTTGAAAAAGGGCTCATTCGATTGGACATTCAAAGGGATAGTGCCCTTTTTAATAGTCGAAAGTGGTTGGAGGGCAACTAGCCCCCCTGTCACACCCACCTTTCCCCCAAAAACATCCAATCGAAATAGCCATTTTAGATATCCATTTTATTCAACGTAGTTGAAAGTTTTGGAAATTAGGTCTTTAAGGATGACAACCCATCCCCCCCACAACCCTCAGGGCAAGGGTTGTAAGTTATACCCTGGGAGCATGTAAGGTTTTTATAGAAAGCGATGTTGTAAAAACATCAAAAAGGGCTCATTGAATTGAAAATTGAAAGGGCTAGTGCCCTTTTAATAGTCGAAAGTGATTGGAAGGCTTGACATTTTTATAGTAAAGATCGATGTGGGTATACTGTATTATTTTGTTGTTGTTGTTGTTGTTAAACTTTACTGAAAAAAATACAAATGAATGTGCATTGTCAGTTCAGTATACATATACTGATATTTAGGAATCAAAATTTTTGATTAGTTAATATTATTTGATTCATTAAAGTTACAAAAGTAAAAACATTTATATTTTTTTCAGTAAAGGGCAAATTTTTTTCTGGCCTTGGGATGGCACAGGGGTTTTGAGCCCAACTTATGTTAATTTCTGCTCGTTTTGAGTTCGACTCGGTTATTCATTGTAATTTCTGTTCGGTTTCGGTGTCATTTATTTATCGATGCAGATTTATGGTAGTTTCACGCTTGAAAGATTATTTGATTTTATTTTTACTCATTTTTGGTTTAATGTAGTTTTTAACTTTTCTTTAAATAACTTATTTTGTGGAAAGTTTTTTTTAATTAATTTATAAGAAAAAGTGTTACGACACCACCGCTTACTGTTGAAAAGGATCAACAAGAGAAATTGTTATTTATAAGAAAAAGTGTTACGACGCCACCAATTACTGTTGAAAAGGATCAAAAAGGAAATAGTTATTTAGAAGAAAAAGTGTTACGACGCCACCGCTTACTGTTGAAAAGGATCAAAAAAGGAAATTGTTATTTATAAGAAAAAGTATTACGACGCCACCACTTACTGTTGAAAAGGATCAACGAAGGAAATACTTATTTCTAAGAAAAAGTATTAGGACGCCACCACTTACTGTTGAAAAGGATCAACAAGAGAAATTGTTATTTATAAGAAAAAGTGTTACGACGCCACCAATTACTGTTGAAAAGGATCAAAAAGGAAATAGTTATTTAGAAGAAAAAGTGTTACGACGCCACCGCTTACTGTTGAAAAGGATCAACAAGGGAAATTGTTATTTATAAGAAAAAGTATTACGACGCCACCGCTTACTGTTGAAAAGGATCAAAAAGGAAAAAGTTATTTATAAGAAACAGTATTACGACGCCACCGCTTACTATTGAAAAGGATCAGCAAAGGAAATAGTTATTTATAAGAAAAAGTATTACGACGCCACCGCTTACTGTTGAAAGGGAATAACAAAGGTAATAGATATTCGAAAATTTTTAGTTTTAGTCACGGCTATCAATTCGAAATTCAAGACTCGCACGGTTTTGAAGAATCACAGAAAAAAATTGCGAGATCTTTACAGGTAAATTAACTATAAAAACAGAAATGTCGATCTAATAAAAATCAATTAGGCAATTGGGGCTGAATCTCCTTAATTTAAGACACAAATGTTGCTGTAATCTAAGCCAATGTTGCGCAAATTGACGCCCAATTCGCTGAATTTATAAGACAGAATTACGCCAGCTATCAATCGACAAACAATAAAGATAAAAATTACTTTTACACAATACCGGTTCATCAACAGTTATCAAGGCAGTTGCGCACGCTAGGGGGGGGGTGCCCTTCAGCTCCCCTTATGTATGAAATACTTTCAGATCGTTTGAGTTCTAATGTTGTTCTTTTCTTTCATTTGATAAAGCGTGTTGTTTTATATTGTTGTTTTTTATATTTAATTTCTGATCGTTTTTCGAACCATGCCCAGACCTATCAAAGGTATGATGGGGATAAAAGTTCTCACGTCCTCATAACCCCCTCCCCCGTGGATTGCTGCCAAATTACATATATTAATATTTGAAATTCATTGGTACCGTCCTATATTTGTAGCATAAATATTTGCATGAAGATCAACACAATTTCTATGACAGATAATTTCTTTCGTAAAAAGCGGAAAAAATGATGGAATGAATTTTGAAATAAAGCTGATCAGCTAGGATGAATCCAAAAGTGAGGGCAATTCATAAATGAAAGAACATAGTTGCGAAAAGGTTTCCCTTTTTTTACAAATTAAGCAAATTTTCTCCGGCCCATAACTTTTGTTAGTTGACTTTAAACTTGACAAGTTTGACGTGATTGGAATTATCATTAAATGTTACTTTTTAGTGCATATATTACTATAAACATTCTACAAAGTTTCGATTACAATAAGCACGAGTCGTACCTTACTTATTGCTTATTGCCACATAATCGTTGAATAAAAGATAGACATACAACCGAAAGTAACCAAATAAACATCGATAAAAAAAAACTTTCTGATAACAGTCGCCTCTCCCCTTCAAGAAAAATCCGAGATAACACTCAATATTCCCCTCCATCCCTATCACTTGTGCCAGTATGCATATGAATAAAATATTTTATTTTACAAGCACAAGATTTTTTTGCAATAGGGAGGGAACTATCACCCCGCACCACCTATTTTCACAGGATATTACAGGATGAATTGAAATGCCGAGATATTAGAAGTTAATTTATAGCACCCCGCCCCCTCACAAGCTTCTTCTATATTTAACTGACTGCTCATGAGAAATGCAAAAACATAAAAACACATTTTTTGAGGCATCAGATCCCCCATCCTCTAAAAGAAATAATCTACCAGTTGTCCTTTATAATAGCTGATACAACTAGACTAAAAAAACAACTAGATCATTGTAAACCTTTTTACCAAGCATCAAGCGAAGCAACTTAGTTAAAGCAAGCTTTATAAGAAGTGTCTATACTAACCGCTTATTTTATGTGGACTAAGTGGCTCTTTAGGAACAAACATGTCACCATGTAGCATTACTACTTCTGAAGCTGGAAAGCTTCATTTATAGGTTCCGATAACTTTAAACCAAATGGCTATCTCAGAATTCTCTATCGATAACAAGTTTGCCCTCTTTGGATCAAAGTTGTGGTTCGGTGCCACGAATAGTAGAAAAAGCACAACTTTACTGTGTTACAATTTCATTGGCTATTTAAAATGGGCACTAGAACTTTCAATTTCTTTTCAAGTAATCTATCTCCCAATTTTCTAGAACTATTGGTGTGATGCGATATCCCCTGAAAAAATCACAAACGAATGAGCACGGATCTGCATCTTGCTTTCTGGGAGAAAATTATACAAGATCTCACATTTTTGTAGATGGGAGCTTGAAACCTCTACAGTATGGTTCTCTGATATGCAGAATTTTGTGTTGTAATTTTCATCAAGATCTCTTTCTCCCTTGGGCGTTTTTTCCCACTTTCAAAAATAAGGAAAATTTTCTGAGGCTCATGGCATTCGATGCCTAACTTTAAACTCGATGAATTTTATACATTTAAATGACAATATAGAGTGGTTTCTTTTGATGCAAATATTGGCATCAAACTTCTTTTTTTTATTTTAGGTTACTTTTAGCCCAGGTCACTCCTTACTTACACTTTAGGTCACTGATTTTTGGCAAAGACTTGTTTGAGAAAAATGTAATAGCGAAAAACAGGGAATTTGTTCCAAATATAAATTAAAAAAAATTAAATAAAGCTTTTGAACTAACTCTTATAATTAAGATTCCAGCAAAAGGATTGAACCGATTCTGCAGAATAGGGAAAGAATCATACCTTAGATTTCTCCATTTCTTAAATCCTCCAGGCATACTATTTGGGACAAAAGCAACATTTCGTTTTCCCTTTCTTGTATATAGCTTAGGGCTACAGGTTCCCTTATTAGGGGGGAGGAGGAATGGGATGAAACTTTCATGGCAGTTTTTCTTATATTTGGAAAGAGCTTCAAATAAGGAATGTAATATCAAATTCCTTTTTTTTGGAAATTACCTCGCTCCTAAATATGCATTGCTTCACTTCACCCCGACCTCCTCCCCATCCCTGATATATCGAGTATAGGTAATATTAAATGAACAAGGAGATAAAAGAACAATAAAAAACAAGTAAAGAAATCTCCTGTGATAATCTGGAATTTTTCATAGTGTCGGCACAAGTTTTGTATAGATTCTTCGTAGATTGTTATTTCCTGTGTATTGAAGGATTTTCTTTCAGATTTTTATCACTGCTGATTCGCTGATCACAGAAAAAGACTGCAGATAGAAAAAAAAGTCATTAGCAGGAAAGTCAGGAGAGCGCAGAGGATAGTCGAAAATGTCCCAGCCAATCTTTTTTTTTGTCACATTTGCATGTGTGGCCAGGCATTGTGGAGAATGAGACCACGCGTTTTTGTGAGGATTCCTTGCCACTTTATCTGCATTTTAGAGGTCATTTTCTTGAGAGGATTGAGATGAGAGGAATGCCGTTCGGTATAATGTATCTCACATTCAGAAACAGTTGCGCTGATAAAATTCCACAGGTGGCGGGATTCCTTACCAGCTGGCCTCCAATAGAAACAGGTGCTACGAAGCACATACAGCCAGAAGCGACCTCAAATTTATCTCATATTGCTCTGCTTGACACAGATTGACTACCACGCATGCACTAAACTTTGAGTTTAGTACAGCATCGGAGAATAATATAAAGAGAATTTACTCTCCAAAAAAACTCGTGCAATAAAACCAGGCATTTATATTCTTGGCCTTTTTCGTGAACCGTTTATGTTATTGAGTTAATACAGATAGAAAGTGACGGTCCCATTTCTAATCTCTAATCTAGTCGTGTTCTACCCTAGAATCCTCCTATAATCTCGGCTGATAAGCTCCATAAGGACTTTAATGCATAACTCCTTAGGGAGGTGGGAAATCAGCTAGAAGCTTTCCACACCGTTATTTTACGAGATAAATAAAGTTCCTTCCCATTTATTTTCATTTAAAATTTTTTATTTAGATTTCGCGAGACTCTTGACTTATAAAACTCAAAACAGTATGATTTATCGTCGTATCGTAATTAACAGCCATAATAAATGAGCCAAAGAAGTATTTGGTTGGCTATTGGGTTATACTGCTTTGTCCTAGCTGATTGGATAGGTGAGTAAGGTTGTTCAAGTGCTTGTTTATCTTAGCTGCTAAAGTAGGAAAACATTTCTTTTCTTCTTCTTACTTTTCGTTTCTCTTTTTTTCTAACCAAATAAGTACCTTTAGCACATTATGTAAAATCCTTTAAATCTTTTCTGTTTGGGGCTCAGCCTCCTTAGGAAGCATTTTGAGGATGGCTCTTGCCATTTTGTAACATAATTAAAGCGAAGTGAGATAATTTTAACGAGTGCAATGTTTTTTTATACATTTAGTTTTGAAAATAAATGAAACATCGGAATAAGAATACAATAAAATGATTAGACTATAAATCTGTTCGAGTGACATGATGGAGCACGAGGGAGGGTTTAACCCCAGTCCACTTGATGACACGTGTGACAACACTTTTAAATCTCAAAGTTTTTTATTCCCACAAAACTCAGTAACTTTTCCCTTATCTCACTCAGTTCTATTTTTAGTTTAGAAGATAGTTTTGACTTTGACTTTATTCAATATAAACACACAAATAAACCACAACTCCAGGGACTGATCAATGATCCCTAGGGCCTAAATGTAGTCCCTGGAGAACTCGAATATTCATACAAATACTATCACTAATTATTGACAAACAACAAATTGACAAACAAACAAACTTTGAAAAGAAAAAAAAAGTTATTTTTAAGCATAAATATTAACTAGACGAAGGTTAGTTTCAGACCTAAAAATATTGCCATATTGGTTTTGACAGAGTTTGTTTGTTTCGGTGAACTTTGGAAAAAACGGAAGATTTTTTTTTCATTTCCTATTAATATTTTCCTATGAGGTAAATATGCAGGGTTCATTGTGTGCGTATAATGTCTACCCTTAAATGGATTTTTGCTGGTTTAATTCTTTATGCACTATAAAGTTGTACCAGGATATTAATGTTGCTATTGTTTTATTTATTTTACTTTTTTTATATTCAAAGAAAATATTAGGGATTTTATTTCACACAAAATAAAGATTTTTTTTTCTTGCTCAATATTGCACATAATTCAAATTTAGTTGACAATGAGACAATTTCAAGTTCAATAGGTAGGGCCAAATGTAGTTCATGGGCTTAGTGATGAAAAAAAGAAAATAATAAACACAATTGAGCCAGTTTGTCAACAAAAAGTCGTCTATAACTATTAATAGGTTAAAGATCAATTATATTACCTTTTGCCATGCTTTTTTCGTCATTTCTCTTTTTTCAACAAGGTACTCTAGAATTTCATATCCTCCATCTGATTCAGGCGGAAGCCATTTAAGTGTAAATGAATAGTCTGTCATTCCTGAGATCTCAAATGGTCCACGTGGTGCGCTGGGTTTATCTAAGTGAAAGAGGTTTATATTAGGATAAGAAAGGAATTAAAAATTCAAAAGTCACCAAAAAATACCAGTTGCAGTTCAGCAACGTTTTTATTCAGAAAGCTGTTAAGCTAGGTAAATAAAGCTTTCAGGGATGGATATACTTTGTTAAATGTTCTCTTATTTAAAATCCCATACTTCTTTTTTAAGCATGTAATTTCATCGATATTTTGTTAACTTAGTTTCTTTTTTCTTCTTAAGAAAAAAAAACACATAAACGTCGAAAAATCTTCATTTGAAATCAAGACCCATTCATAAGGAGGTTTTAAGAATACCGAGTTTTAACTACTGTGCAGCACTATTATGACTTGAATTCAAATCCACTTAAAATAAAGTTTTTTTAGTATCCAGATCTTAACTAGGGCTAATGATTTTTTAAGGCTGGACTGTCAGAATACCCTTTGAACAAGTCTAATTGATTAGCAGCCTTTAAGTTATGGAGATTTTATATATTTATTGGTTCCAACAATAAAATGAACACCGAAATAAATTAACATTAGGTAATAATAGATATTGAAACAAGCCAAATTTTGTTCTTAGTAGAATACTTCAGTTGAACTATACGCACATCAACAACGTAAAATCAAAGAGAAATATAGTAAGACCATGAAAAATATTTCAAGGTTATACTTCACTTTCTAATAACATCTGAAGCAGAAATTCATTGTCTAAGGCTGAAAAAAAATAAACCTACTTCCAAATTTAATCTTAAAAAGGAGGAAACTTTTCATCAGAAATTAGTTAACTTTTCATCAATTTACTTATTTTAATGTTACTTAACATATAAATACAGATATATTGTGTAGAACATTATTATCAAATAAGTTTCATACTAATGGTGCTGTTCAAGGATTACTTTTCAGCATTTTATATTTTTCAAGGTTTTGTCTTAACTGAAGCCGACAGAATTTCTGCCAAAATATTAGTTTCTTCTTAAATATATATTTTTACTAGCCGAAACTATTTCAAACAGTTTTACGTCCTAGTTGTTTTTTTTTGCAAAATTTTTTTACAAAGCTAGATACCATGTTGAGGGGTTTCATATACGAGTAATTTTTGGTGGGGAGAAACACATTTGAAGCATTAGGACTCTTAGGCACTCAACAAAATAATACGAGTGACACCTTTGCTGTTTTTCAATTTGATGTATCCCTAAGAAACCTTTATTAATCGTCCTTAAGAATTAATCAAAGTTTCCAGTAACTTTCCTAATCTATAGTTAGGAAGTTCAACTGTTGATGTAAAGCTTCAGTTTTCTTTTAGCAAAATACAGTTCAAAATTTGGGAAGTATCCAACTTAAACGGGAAACTATAACCCAAAAATATAAACATGCTACAATCTAAAGTGGAAATAACATACCTTCAGTGCTTTTGATAAGAACAGTTTCGGATTCTGTTGCTTCAGATAGGCCTATTGGATTGCAAGCAACCACTCTGAATAAGTATTCTGAACCTTCTGCAAGATCTTGAATCATATACGTGTGTATACTGCTTTCTACATCCGCAACCTGAAAAATTTAGCGATCAGAAAATTTACAAAAAACATTTACTTATCAAAATTTTGAACCGTTCAGACGCAAAATCAATTAAGGAAGTAAATAGAAAAAATATATTGCTGATTCTTGCGTTATAGTGCAAATACCATGGTGTAAAAAAGTTGTCGAGGATACTATTGGTTGCTCCTCTGTTTGAGTATAGCAAATGCGACTGAGAGCATTTCATATTAGATAATTCATGCTTTAAAAATCGGCTTCTTAACAAAATTATATGATATTAAATAACCAAAATGATATAAGTCATTTTTTTACTAATTTTTAAATTAGCAAAAACCCTTAAGAAAGCCCTAAGAGACAGTCCAGTACTAAGACAATAAAATCCGAAAAACTATAAAAACTAGACTCAATGGATTTGGGATCTGATATTCTAGACTGCAAAAAGACGCAGTTAAAATAAAACAATTGTTCCATAATAATAAATTAGCATAACAAATAATTAGCATTATATAGCAAAGAGAAACAAGATTGAGCAGTTGATAAGAAATTTATTATGGAAAGAGCATAGTCAATACCAAACTAGAAGTTAAAAAATAGGTAGGAGTTAGAACACGAACTTTCTGTGAAATCTAAAAATTTTTTTAATATAGTTTCGTCTAATCCATTGGCCTATTCACCCTTTTTTCTTTTAGCCTGAATATCCTCCCTGAAAGCCCCTATGGACGCCTTTACCCCTTTCAAAACATAAAAACACCAAATGAAAGTTGTTTATATCATTGTAGCCCATTCAACTAAAACATGGAATAATAATACCTAGAAATAACTTTACCAACTAACTATTAAATTCAAAAAGCTACAAAAATGATCTAATTTGGACGTGACTATCAAAATGTAAATAAATAAATAAAAGAGGATAAAATTTTTAAAGATTAGCTTTAATATACTAGATGCAACTCAATCTAGTATTAACATTCTGGTGAATTGGTAAATGTTAGTTTAAGCTATGAAGTTCAATTGCACCAGTTTTGCCAAAATGGTTACTTCATCTGTTGTCCATCTACTGAACTTTTTTTAGCATAAAATAAAAGAGTTTGATGAAGAAAATTTTTTGGAGAAAATTAAGGGTTTCGAAGTGAGTTTTAGTAGTAGAAAACAATCAAAAGTGTGACTTGCCTTCAACCACTGGTGTTTTTCGAGATCTAACTTTTCAATGGAATATTTAGAAATATCCAGTCCTCCGTCATCTGCAGGAGGTTTCCACTCAAGAAGTACTGCTTCATCTATCTTCTTAACGACAAGAGCTTCAGGTTTGCTTGGTTTATCTGTAATTTCACCATAAAATTAAGTGACTAAGAATAAATTTGAGTTCTTATGACATTTCTATGGGCAATTCTTAATAGAAAACATTGCTAAACCTTCTAATGAAATTTCAAAAGAGAAGACGATCTTCATGCGCCCATTTATGACAAAAAGTGACCGAAGAAAAATCAAGTTTTTGAAAATATACGGGAACGAAATGTTTTCAAGAATATTTATGTGACGAGTTAAAAAGAAAATAAATGCTAGATAAACAGCTAGATCTATTCTAGCTATTTATCTAGATATTTAGCTATTTATTTACCTTATCTATCTAGGTTATTTTTCGATTTTAATATTTTAAAATAAATAGAAAACATAAAGATTGAATATAAGAAAAAACTACAGCTTTAAACTAAAAACAACAATGGTTTATGGTTAGTCAATGTTTCAATACATTGAGCCTCTAGCTTTTTGAAAATGGAAATGTATGAAATAATTTATGTTATTCAATAAGATTTGAAGTTTAAGGGATAATTTCTGTCTGTAAAAAAAACATTCCTTTCTCCATCTATGAAAAAGAGTTTTCCTTTTAATTAAATTATAGTTACTTACAAAAATACATTTAATAAAGAGGGAGAGAGCAGGATGGAGGGGAGATATAGGAAGAGAGAGAGAGAGAGAGAGAGAGAGAGAGAGAAAAAGAGAAAGAGAGAGAGAAAGATAGAGAGAGAGCTAGTTCAAACAATTTACAGTTGTTTTTGTTCTGACAGAGAACGGTCATATATCTAATAGAAAATGAAATTCTATGAATTCTTCTTGGATATTTCCTCAAAACAAGTACGCTTTAAATATATGAAAACAAACGATGTTTTTAGCAGCACATTTATTGATTTCAAACGTGATTTTGTGGGTCGGAGAAACAACTGTTCAATTCCAATCAGACATAGAATTGAACCAAACATTTGCCAAACTTGCAGATACTTTTGTTCATTGAGTAACGTCAAACCGGCTGCTGAATCCGAATACAACTCCTCTTCGACTTCCTTAAAAATTCGAACAAATAACCTATTCGACTAACCTAGAATAAACTAATTCAACCAATAGCTTACGTCATCCTTGCTCTTTAACTGATGTATAAGTCATTAGCGCACATTTTGAATATTTTGTCTCAATGTACATTCAATATCAAGCTCCGTAGATCAATTACAGATATAGAATATTTACCTGTTTTATTAATTATTTTCCAAGGGACGATTATTCAGCACCAATAATTCAAGCTTTTACTAAAAACATTTGGTTATTTATTGAACTGCACAGGTGCACAGGATGACATTAACTTCGACTAGCTACTTTCTGTTATTCAGTTAAAAACTTTAAGAGCTACTAAACGTGGTTTAAAAACTTTAACTTTCAAAAATACAAAAAGAATATAACACTTCAAAATTTTAAATTATAAAAGATTCAAGTCATTTGTCAAAAGTGTGACCAATTATGGCTATTTACTCTATGTAAAAGCAAGAAAAAATCTGGATGACTTCTAGAAGTAAATGCCAAATTGCCAAATGTTTTGACAGTCAATTACCAAAAATTGACATTTCAAAATTTTAAGTTATAAAAGATTCAAGTCATTTGTCAAAAGTGTGACCAATTATGGCTATTTACTCTATGTAAAAGCAAGAAAAAATATAGATGTCTTCTAGAAGTAAATGCCAAATGTTTTGCGCATCAAACTCAGGCAAAGCTTCAAAAGTAATAAGAGGAAAAGAACAAAAAAAGAAGTCATGCATCGTTAGGATGTAAATCATTCAATGATAATGGACATTATTCTAAAAAAACATGAATCTTGAATTTATTTTTGATTTAACACTTTACAATTATCAGTTTCAGGTTTTCTTCCAAAGTATATATTCTTAGAGTTTTTCAATCCTCTGAGGCACGAATCCTCAGGGGCGAAGAATAAACAAGCTAGGTTCTGCTTGTCATGAGGTAGAATTTTCAATAGCAAAGGATTGATCTTTAGATATTTGAATGGTGGTATCTAGAATTCTTAATTTACCCCCTTGCATGAGAATTTGGCGATACGTGTTTTGAATATTACTAACTGGTTATAAGGGATACATTCACAAGAAAGAGAATAAGCAAAGCTGTGTAAATTACATGTGAGTTACGTAAGAACCAATTTAGAAATATATAAAAGAAATTATAATTTAGAAATATATAATTTAGGTCTTTGCATGAGGATAATTTGGATATTTGTGTTCTGTGTGTTACAAAATGGTTACGAGGAATAAATTCTCAAGAAAGAGAATATTAAAAAAAATTGTAAATTGCATGTGAATTACGTGAGATCAGTTTTAAAACTACATAAAAGAAATTTTCATTGACATCCAATTTCTTTGAAAAAAAAATCCCATCAACAAGTTCATAGCTAGTTCAAACCTATGAGACTGATACGAATCATTGATTTGGATAAAAATTACTTTATATGTACTGTATCTGTATCTGAACATGTTTTGTCTGGAAAATAACCATTATTTCTCTTTCATGAATGAAATTTGACAAAGGCTTAGGAAAGTTTTTCTCCTAGTGATCCTCAAGTTTCAGAGTCCAAACATACAAGAAATTAGCGTTATTTCTTCTTTTATGCAATCACGTAACGCTGCTTAGAAAAGAAAGGACAAAGAAACAATCACCCATAACAAAAAACAGGAAGAATGGATTTGCAAAAACTTGTCATGGATTTAGTTTAAGGAGTTCTTGGTCTTCCTGGAAGTATAGGTCGTCATATATAGAATCTGCATCTTAAGAATTTAAAGTAAAATGAGAGAAAGCAAAAATAACTGCTGATATGCAGCTGCGATCTGCAGCTGCATATCAGTCGGCAGCAATGATCTGCAGCTGCAATAAGTCGGCAGCAATAATAATCAAAAGTGAACGAGATTATAGACATTGTCAATCATGAATCTTTCTAAAACCAGATAAAAAAATAACATTATTTAAAGAGTTACATGACCAGAGATTCAAGCTGTTGAATAAAAGGTCTAGTAAAGAAGAATAATATTTCAGATTTAATATTTGGTCATGATTCCCAAAACGCACATATGGCAATAAGCTCTTTTAAAATATTAAAACTAAAAAATGAATATGTATCAAATAAAACAGAAAGAATGCAATTTACCAAAACCATAGGTGTTACTATAATCAGACAAAGGAAAAACAAGAAGGAAAACTGTCAGTAGAAAATTAGATTAAAATTAAATCTAGTTAATAGAAAAAGTTAGGCGAAGGAACAAAAATTGCAAAGGTCAGTTATATTTTAAGCCCTCTGGGGTAAAACTTGTGAGGGTGAAGTGAATCCAATCTCAAAGTAAAATAAATTTGTTAGATTTTAAATAAATCCCTTGAAGGTCTTCAGAGTCGTTTTTGACCAATTACAATTTTTTTTTTTTTATATTACTAATGCTTAGTTTCATTTGAATATTCACACATAAGAACGATTATATTGTAATGTGAATTTTTACTTCAAATAGACTTAAGAAGTAATTTATTTGTATTACGGTTTGTTTTACCGGTGAAAAATCTAAATTATTTAAATCCATGTCCACATAAAATGAAACTTTTGAAAGTTTCATAGACATTATTTTATTTTAGGTTTTTTTTTTTACATCTCAACAATTGTAACTTTAAGTCTTCAAGGGATTTTATAGTTTCAAGGTAATTTGAAAAGGATAAGATTTAGCCAGAAATTTACCAATAACTTCCTGTGTTGGCGACCGGGATTTACTCCTTCGTAATCGGTCATCTAGAGAAAGATTAAATAGATAATATGTAAGTAGTAGATCTATAAGAAACTTATTTTATGCCGTAGACAGGGTTGCCACATCTAATGATATATTTTTCTTTAAGTGTTTAAGTGTTTTTTCTTCCTCCCTAGAGATTTCTTAGTTTTTTTTTTCTGCTGTAAAGACATATTTTGAGTTTGAAAGTAAAAGATGAAAAATAAAATAAAATCCCATTTGAAATTATCACAAAAATGAAAAATGTATTGTTTTGAAAAGCTGAAAGTTAGTTTAGTCGCTTTGACGAAAGAGCTCCGCGACTTTAAAATAGGTGGGAAAAGGGACGTGACTTTAAAATGCATGTGTTTTTGGAACTATTGACAATTTGAGAGGCATTATATTATAGAGAAGTGAGCAAAAATAGAATATATGAGAGAACAAAGTCAGGTTTCACAGCAACTGCACTTTTTCAACATCGTCAATTAGAAAAAAATGAAATTAATAATAAAGCGAAGCCATAATGACTCGAGCTTTGTATTTTATATTATTTTCTCAAACACCATGAACATTAAAATTCGGATTCAATATCAAAAATGTATTATGAATACAGCAGCTATCGCTTGTAACTTGAAAGCTTTTTATTACAGATTCTGGACAAATTCTGTTTTAGAAATTTCAAAAAACAAAATCTTTTGATACTCAAGTTTCAATTCAGTAAACTCAGCCCTCAGTCATGGGTGGAGAATAAAAAGCTTCTACAAATTGAACATCTAACAATACGGAGATAGGTGATAAAAGAATAAATCTTCTTACCGTCATGACCAAAATATAAAGGTCTTATGCCACATTTTCATAAATCTATAGGAGATCAAAGATAAGGTTTTTGATAGATACGGTTTTTAATTCTACTAATATAAAGAGAAAATTTTGCCGTATAAATGAACAATGTGACTTTATCTAGATGTATAGTAAATTAAATCTCATTCGAAAGTCTCTAAGCTAAAGTTACTGACACGGTTCGTGTCCCCCATCGTGGCGAGTCTCCGATGCATTTCATGAGGCATATATAAGTCTACCATGGACACAAGTAGGAATTGGGAGGGGGGAGTTACAAAGGCCTCCAAGTCTAGGGAGCAAAAAGACATCAGAAAAATATATTGAAATATAAAAATATTCCCGTTTAAATTTTAGTGAAACCACCTTAGTAAAAGCCCATCGAAGCACCCCCCCCCCCACTGAATATTTTTTCCTAAGAGCCCTTATGACTTCTTCAAACACGGCCAGTAGGAGTCTTTCCTATACTTTTTTAGATGACACATCCTATATTTTTGAGGGTAATGATACTATATTTTACAAAAAATAACACTATTAATTTTTTCTTTATTTTTCTTGTGTAATTTTTTCTGACCGGTAAAATTTTCCACTAAAATGAAACTTTCTAAGCATAATGAATTGCGTCCAAACGCAGAAAAAGGGAATCAATTAAGCCCAACGAATTTATATAGCGCGAGGTTTGTTAATATCGCGTAACTCCTAACTCTCTCAAAACTTGCGGTCTTCTTCAGAGTCAAGGTGTGAGGTTCCCCTGTGCTTACAAAAACACAAGCGACTGCCAACATAAAAGATAAGTTTCACAAGCCAAACTCACTTACCAATTACTTTTAGTGAGACTTCTTCTTTTGTTGTTCCTGCTGCATTTGTCACACTACAAATATACTTCCCTGAATGACTGCGATCAATTGTTTTAATTACCAAAGTGCTTAAGGATCCATCAAAAGTCACTGAGCTATTAGTATCTTCTTCAATAGGAACACCGTCCTTTGTCCATGCTACTTCGGGTATAGGATAGCCACTAATTTTAGCAGTGACCTTAAATTGCGTATCAATCTAGATGAAGAGATGAAAAAGTCATTCAAAGACTGAATGAAGTCAAGAAAATAGTTGATATTCTATATGAGCTTTTGTTTACTGTGACATACATTATCTTTTTTCTGATTTTACACCACTGTATAAATTCTATTCATTAAAATGAATTTAAATTATTGCTGACTGATTAATAAAATCAAATCATTATGATGAGTTTCCCATTCAGTTTAAATTGCTGAATTATTAGCAAATAATTGCCCCCAAAAAATGTTGTACACTCCCTCCCCTTGCAAGAAATAATATATCCTATTGTACATCTAACTGTAGAATATCGTCACATAGAAAAAGCTACTGAAACAACTTTAATCCAAGATAATTATTTCAGAGCATTAAAGCTTCAAACCCAAATAAAAAAAAAAAAAAAAAAAATGAAAAATAATACTGTTAAATTTAGAACACACTCCGTACTGAATCCTGAAATTTCCTTAGATCCTCCCAATTAAATTTTTCAAGTTTTTCTCTTTAAATCAGACTGACTTTTACTAAAGGTTTAGATGCCTTCTGAGGCTTACTGAAAAATCAACTTTTACTGAGATAAAAGTTAATTTTTAATTACTTTAATTTATTTAACTGAAGTAATTATTTAATTATTTAATTTAATTTTTAATTAGATAATTTTTAATTAATTTTACTGAGGCTCTAGATTGAACTACCAAAAACTAATCAAGGTTAAATCATTACATTAAAACTGTAAATTGAACTTCCGAGAGAAGATCGGACTCCTATTATTAAAATTATAACATACCTAACTCTTAGGCTACTCCTCGAGATCCACTTTAGGTTTATACAATTTTGTTTTTTTAAATCTTGCCCTGAATTAACCCTGTCTTTATTATAGGGTTTAATACTCTTTTTTGTTTTAAAGATCCACCTAAAATTCAATTAAAGTCAAATATGTACTCAAATCAAAATCAGAAGACTAGGTACCTAGCAATTAAATTAGAAGAGAAAATTAGAAAATACTAAGACCATAGATATTTACCGAGGCCTGACTAGGCTTTTAGTCTTATATTTTTTTGGCATTTATTTTAATTTAATCTTGTTTTTAAGAAATATAGTCTTACTTAGCCTAATTATGCACCAACACTGACTTTCGTTGAGGCTTTATATATATATATATATATTTTTCAATCGAGATAGAAAGAAAAACAACGCCTGCAAAGATTGAAAAGGCCATAGACAAATTCAGACTACTAATGACTTTACTGACTTTAATTGGAATTACGAATATGTACGCCATCTAGCTTTCTAGCTGTAAAAATTTTTAGTTTTCCTGGCTGAAAGAAAAAGCATGATTTAACCTTAAAAAATTCAGAAATTTCTTAGATAGTATGTGGTCCTGAAAATATTATTGCATATTGTAATAGACTAAATACTTTGTTGAAAACACAGAACATTGTGTTAGCATTTCTGATTTCTCTGATGTTTCAAAAAAAGGTGAAACACAGGAATCAAGTAGTAGAACAGATTTATCAAATTTATTTGGTTCAAAATCAAAAAGTCTTAGTCACGATATCTGAAGTACGAAAACAGTGCTAAGTAACGAGGAAATGTCTTCTGAATGACATGGCGCTTACAAATATTCTAAGGGAGTAGGTAAGCTATATTAATATTTTAGACAATAGTTAAATATCTTACCCAACTCCCTTAGACTGGAAATAAAATATTCATGATCTGACTTCAGATTTGATAAGTCATCCGTGTTTTCATTAAAATACTCATTCTATTACCTTATGCAAGAAAAAAATAGACTTCTGTATGTTTGAATTCCCATAGTTTTATTATGGGGGATTTTAATATTGACCTTATTGATCAGTCATCTGCTAGCACTGAATTTATTAATAGAAGTTTATCCAATGGGTTTCATCCTTGTATAAATATCCCTACAAAAATTACGGGAACATCAGCTAAGCTTCTGGATAACATCCTTTCTAATGTACCCTTGAGTCTTCCCAGGGTCCTTATCAACGATGTATCTGACCACTTTGGAGTTTCAGCTAGCTTTAGAACTGTCACGAAGGTGCTTAAAGGCAAAAAACCAAGGATTCCAGTGATCAGTAAAAATGCGATGGTAAAACTTAAATATGATATAGAAAAGGTGGATTGGTACGATGTTCTAGGCGAAGTTCAGGACGCAAATTCAAAGTTTGTTTTATTTTATGAAAAGTTGCAGAGCTTGATAAGTCAAGAAGTCATATTGAAACCGTTTAATAGAAAGCACTCAAGTAAAAAACCTTGGATTAGTCCTTTGATTTTGAAGCAAATAAATGTAAGAGATAAATTGTTTAGAGCTCAAATAATTAACCCAACACAAGAAAATAAGCAATTATATAAAATTTATCGAAATAGGTTGAATACAATTTCAAGAAATGAAAAAAAGAAATATTTTGGGAAAAAGTTTAAGGAGGTCGGAGGATGCCCTAAGAAAACCTGGGGACTAATAAAAGATGTGTTTGGATTAAAAATAAATAGTGTACCTGATGAATTAGTTAGTGTAATGGGAAAGACTTTGAATTCTGAAAAGGACATATGCAATGAATTTCAGAGTTATTTTTCGAATATTGGTCTGAATTTAGCTATGTCAGTTGTGCCTGATAGTGGTGACCCAACGTCCGAGTCCTTACTGAGGGACCCCATTGATGTGTCTCTTCACCTTAGACTTCTAACAGTTGATGAAATTTAAAAAATTATTTATGGATTGCGTAGTAATTCATCTGGTAGCGATCATATTACTCTAAAAACACTTAAATGTATTTTTCCTGTTATAGCTGAAGTTTTATGTGGGTTAATTAATGAGTGTTTTCGTCAAGGAAAATTCTCAGATTGTTTTGAAGTTGCCCGTTTACCTCTAATTCATAAGGATGGCGTTCAAAATGTCCCAGAAAACTAAGGACTAATATCTTTTCTATTCATTATATCCTGTGTTTTATAGAAGTGTTTTAGTGTTAGAGCGTTGAGTTTTTTGGAGGATCACAAGCTAATGGTAAAGATAAAATTTAGGTTCCGCAGAACAAGGACAACGGAACAGGAGATGATTTATTTGACAAATATTTTTAATGAGGTATTAGACAAAGGTTTCAAAATAGGTGCTATATTTTTTGATCTGATGAAAGCTTTCGATACTGTGGATCATGAACTTCTACTTAAGAAGTGTGAGGTTTATGGGTTGAGGGGTAAATCATTAAATTTTTTAAGAAGTTTTTTAAGTAATCGTTATCAGTATGTCCAACTAAATGATACTTCTTCCGAAAAAAAGCGTATTGAAATAGGTGTTCCGCAAGGATCAGTTCTCGGTCCTATATTATTCTTGATATTTATTAATGATTTACCAAATTGTCTAAATAATTTTTGCTATACAATAAATGAACTAACGGTAAACCCGACTAATGAAACAGTTTCACTTTTTGCTGATGACACAACAGCCATTAGCACAGCTAAGACAGCGGAGCTGCTGCAGATTTCCATGAAGGAATCAGTTAATAGAATAACAGCGTGGTTGAGGGTAAATAAATTAAGGATTAACATGGCCATGTCTAACTTTATTATTTTCTCGCGATCATCAAACTTTTACCCATGGATCAAGGAATTACATATGCCCAATGGCATTATAAAACGGACTGCGTCTTTTAAATACCTTGGGATTGTAATAGATGAAACTCTATCTTTTAAGGAACATGTTACTTTAACTAGCAAAATTCTGGCAAGAAATCTCGGTATAATGAAGAAACTCCAACATTGTTTTCCCAAGTCTGTCCTTCACCATCTTTATTTTTCTTTAATACACCCGTATATACTTTATTGTTCAAGTATTTGGCTCTCTACTTTTTCTTCTACCCTAAAACCAATAAGAGTTCTACAAAATCATGCAGTAAGAATTTTAGCCGGTATATCTCCACATATGTCTGTTAGAGAAATTAACCCAACTTTAAAAATTTTGCCGGCCGCAGGCCTTCGTGAGTTCTATATATTGTGGTTTATTTTTGGACTGCAGCAGGATATTCAGCCTCGTTGTTATGGTGATTTATTGTCCATTAGGTCTACTGTTCATTCTCAAGATACAAGGGGTAGTGAGGACTTCTATGTACCTAGAGGTATATCTTCCCGTTCATGTTTTTCTGCTTTTTATAGAGGTACGCGGAAACGGAATAGTTTGAATAGTGATATTAAGACTATTGGTGACCCCAATATTTTTAGAAAAATCATTAAGGAACTGCTTTTTGCTGAATATGAGTTTTGACTGATTAATTGATTTATTTATTGTGGGGGTATTGTTGATATGATGTTTCCAGAGGAAGTATAATATATGATATTATTTTGTATTTATTGTTTAGTGTGATGGTATTAGGGGTGTCGGTGGCCAAGTATTCTTTGTTTTAAGGATTTTGTTTTCTCTACCTCCCCCACGGACAAGCTTTGCTTTTTAGGGGAGGCAGCAATAATTTTTTGTTGATATGTTTTTTTTTCAATAAATCCTTCTTCTTCTTATTCTATTCAAAATTGACGAAAAACACTTGCAAGAGTTTGAATTTTCGATGATAAAAATATTCTAAACTCAAGCGAATTCATGAATTAACGTAAAATGAAAATCAAGAGGATGAAAAGAGTGGTTAAAAATCTTGAACCAATAAATATGAAGATACAGAAATAACACATTTTCAACATTTTACAAGTTTATTTTATCAGCTGAATAAAAACTAGTTCACTGAGAAAATGGAATTTGGAATAATAGTTCTATTTTGATATCTATTAGCCACAAAAAATTTGGTAGAAATTAATACCTGTAGTTTCTGGTTCCTTTGTTTCTTCTCAATTTGAATGGTTGGGAGATTTTGAATTACCAGTTGACAAGACGTCTCTGTCTTGCCAGCTTCATTTTCAGCTTTGCAAGTATACACAGCAGCAGATGATTCTACTGTTTCTTTGATTGTGATCTTTGCTACGTGGTTTTCGTAGCTAGCACTTACACTCTCCAGCTCTTGGCCATCTTTAAACCTAGGAAAAACACATGTACATTATGGATAATTTGAAAGCCATGGATGTTAAATTGCAACATTTTGAATTGTTAATTACATCACCGCGTAATTTATCACGCTGTGTTTCACCTCTTCTTTCACTTTTTATCTCTTGCGTGATAAAAATATTAGATTCACTCAGAAATCTTTTATAGTTGAAATGGCTTCAGCATACAGAAGTGGTGAAAATTTACCCCCCCCCCCCACCTAAAAATTCAAATAGTACATAAACTGTAATCCCCTATCCTTACCCAGCCAATTAGTTTTTATAAATTCCACCTTTTACCCTTAGCTGCTCCTGAGATATTACAGAAAATGCATTTTGGCAACCTGGATACAAATGGTGGCTTTTGACTAAGTTCAACATCCCAACAGATATTTCCTGTAAGTTTCTGCTTAATAACCTTGGCCTTCTCTGAGATATTACAGACATGCCATTTTTAAAGCTGGGATACCCATAGTGGCCATAGGTCCAACATTCCTCCAAACAATCTCAGAAAGTTTTAAATTAACAATCCAACTTTTAACTGCTCTTGAGATATTGAATGTTTGCTGTTTCCACAATCTGGATACACATCAGTGTCTTTTGATTTAATTTCATCCCCCTTAGTAGTCACAGAAATTTTAAACTTAATACCTGTAGCCGTTCGTGAGATCAATACTGATATACCCAGATACGCCTTTTTGACAACCAGGAATCCTTAGTGTCTTTTGTTTTACTTTTTAATGCAACACCCCCCTCAACATTCTCTTGAAGTTTCAACTTAAAGATGAACACACATACAATTCTTTTGATTTTGTTCAACAATACCCTCAATATTTCCTGAAACTTTCTACTTAATCGCCTTAGCCATTCCTGAAGTACTGCAGATAAGCTATTTTGACAACCTAGATGCGTTGTTAGTTCAATAGTAGTAGTGACAGTAGCAGGACCAGTAGGAGTATTAATCACAGTCACAGTCGAAATCGGATTAGTAGTTTTAGTTGCAATCACAGTCGTTGATAGTCACAGTAACTAGTAGTCCCCGCCGCAGTTATAATCAGATGCAGTCGCAAAGTAGTCGAAGTTGTAGTAGTGTTAGTCATAGCATCCTTGAAGGTTTCAGATCAACACTCTTAGCTGTTCCTAAGATATTGTACATATCTTAGATATATGTACATATCGTACATATATTGTAAATATTGTACGTATACTTCCTTTTTATAACATGGTTGCATATAAAATCTTTTGATCAAAAAAAAATTCTGGAGGATATAAAACTATTAACAATTACTTCAAAACAATTTTTCATGATAGTAATGCTAGTGACTCTTCAACAGAGGAATTTAAATGTTATAAATAAGATTTAACCCTAGCAGAATGGAAAAATGAAGTATCCCAATTTAAAACTTTTATAAATAAAGAGAATATTATTTCACCTGTATCCATGAGGGATACAGGAAAAGAATATTACTACAATATTGTCTAACTTAAACGTAATTATTTTATTAAGACGAATCTATTTAACCCTTCCAATAAGCAATGAAAACGGTGAAAGAGCATTCTCAGTAACGTCCAGAATAATTTTTTTGCTAGGATCCACATTAGGCCAACAAAAATTAAATAGTTTATCATTATTTTATATAGGAAAAGAGTTATTAAGTAACTCTATTAATTATGGCATATTAATTGACGACTTTTCAGAAATAAAAGTGAGAAAAAAGGCAATCTAGCTAATCAGACAGGGTATATTTGTTTGTTTTGTTTTTTTAATGGATTATGTTAAAGTTTGTTTTAATAAACTATGTTTATTTATTTTTTATACATATATATTATTTTTTCTTGGAATCCGATAATTAAATAGAACTAAATAATATATGCTTTAAAACCAAACTACTTAACGCAGAGAATGTGTCATGACTGAAAAATCGGCCCAGAATTACGATGTTGCGTCAAGCCCGCTTTAGCTTCAGTTTGCCACTGCCTATGTGGGGTCATTCAATACCTAGAGGCATGGTTACTAGACCTTTTAACCATTCTGAACAAAACGCTATCTCAAAATTTTGATCACTGCTGAGGGGGTGCCTCTTGAAGGGGGTTTGGCTGCCCTCCGATCACTTTTCAACCTCCTTCTCAGCATACCATAAAAGTTTCAAAATAATACACTAATTCATTCGTGAGACATTGCAGATACACCTTTGACAACCATCACGTACTTAGTGTGTGTGAGTTTGTTCAGCATCTCCCTAAACGTTTCTTGAAGGTTTTATCTCAATACCCTGGGCCTTTTTGAAGAACCTCTTTAAAACTTCTGCTCTTTTCTAAACAAACAACCCTATATGTAAACAATGGACAACTTTTTTTTTACATGTTATCCCCAGAGGCATAGTTATTGGATTTTTTGACTATTCGGAAAAAAAAAACCTAAAAAAAGACTAGGGGAAGGCGGGTTGACCTCCAATAACTTTTAAACATCCCCCCCTCAACATGCTTGAACTTCTCCCCTTAATACCTTAGCCCTTTAGGACACATTCAGGGTCATACATCTCCCCTTTCCTAGTTATAAATCCTGTATGTAAACCACAAGAGTATTACACAATTTACAAACCTCGTTCTAGGGTACGGATGGCATGGCATCCACGGAGGAATAGTTATTTGACCTCTTGAGTATTTAAAACAAAATTGTCATTTCAGAATTTCGATAAGTATTTAGGGGAGAGAAAACTAAAATGAGCAAGGGAGGAGGCTTGTTGCAATCTAATCACTATTTAACCTTCTTTCCCCCCTACCCGCAACATGCACTAACATTTTCAACATAATACGCTTCACTGTTCCTGGGCTGTTGCTGATGCGGCCTATTGACAACCAGCTTGCTCGGATTGTGTTTTGATTTTGTTCAACATGTCCCTAAACATTTCATTGAATTTTATCTTAATACTCTTAGCGTTTTTGGATACCTGGAAGCAAACATAGCCTCCAATAACAAATCCGATATATAAACAATTGGCGATTTGCACAAATTGAAGTCCTTACCGCAGGCGCACTGGGGGGTGATGTAGTCCCCAGAGGCATAGAATTTGACCAACAAAATAGATATTTAAAAATTTTGAACAAAATATATATCTAAAAATTTTGATCAGATGACCTTAGGGGGAGGTCAGATAAAAGGGCATGGGGGAGGCGAGGTTACCCTCCAAATATTTTTCAATATACCTTTTAACATACCCTGAAAGTTTCAACTTAATTCCCTCAGCTGTTCCTGAGATAATATTAATAAGTCCTTGTGACAACCAGCATGCACATAGTGTGTTTTGATTTTTTTTTCAGTCTCCGCTCAACATTTCTGGAAAGTATTGCATTAATATCTTAAGGCCCTTTGAAGACCCGGGATCATACATGCCCCTTTTTCCTCATAACAAACCCTGTATGTAAACAATGGGCAACATTAATAACTTACAGCCGTTGCCCCAGGGGCTGTGGCGTACCATGTCATCTCCAGAACCACCGTTATTTGACCTCTAGACTAGTTTGAACAAAATGGTTATTTCAAAATTTTTACCAAACGTCTTTGGGGAGAGGGCAGTTAAAGAGGGCTTGGGAGGGGCTGCTTGACTTTTGATCACTTTTGATTCTTTAAAAGGACAATAGAACTATCAGTTTCCGATCGAATGAGTCCCCTCTGAAGTTTAATAATACATTGAAGTCTTGTGGTTCTTTACTATAGAGAACGTTACAGCGTTGCCTTTGATATTACTATATTATTCCATGTCATTTTTTCCATTCACACTAATTTGAGATTTTTGCAAGCACCCTAACAGTGCGAACTAATAATATTGCTTTGTAGTAAATTTGCGTACTCGATTATTAAATTCAAAATTTGTTTATATGGGCAATAAATCAAAATAGAAACTTACCATCAGCAAATGTTTATTACCAAATTTACATCATCATTTTAGTTAGCAGTTAAAAACTTACCAAGCTAGAGTTGGTTTTGGAACTCCATTAATAACACAGCTGAAAACAACTTTTTCTTTGAGACCGACAACAGTATCTTTCAGAGCTTCTAGTATAATGGGGGGTTCAGGTTTAATTGGTGCAGCTATTTTAAAGGTTGAAATAGCAGATTTCTGACTTTCTCCAATGGCATTGATTGCTGAAACTCTGAACTTATATTCAACGTTCTTTGTTAAATTTGTAACCTCGCACTGTGTTTCAGTGATATCTACATTTTTATTCACAGCTATCCACCTATAATTAAGAATATAAAATTTAACAGATATCATTTGATTTAATAAACTTTCTTACGGAACTTCCGTACATTGATAAATAGTAGAGCAAGAATAAAAGGCAATAATCTTGTACATTAAGACGAACAATCGTTAAATGAAATCAAGACTAAAACAATAAAATAACAATATTTAATAATTTCTTGTCATTTTGTTTTATATAGCTTTGATATATTAGGTTATATTAGAGAGCTATCTTGAAATAATTCAGGTCCTATCAAACTAATTAAAGGTTGAGCAAGGTAGAACAAGAATATTCATTAAATTAGCAATGCCGTCAACAGTTTTAATCAAAGACCTTGCATTAATTAAACTTCAAATGTTGGTAAAATTATATTAAGAAAGCCGAGACAAGTTAGAATGAATTATGCAATTTATTATTTTCAAAAAATAACTAAGGATGCAACTGAAATACCATAAGGCTGAGAGTCATTCAAGATTTTCACCTACTTCAACTTGAAAAATGAGACTAATAGGAATAAACCAATTTAATAGATTTACTCTAGAGAGTCTGGCTCTAAAGCTCTAAAGCCTCAAGCAGAAATGCAATGAGAAAGCAGAAATTTACAATAGGAAATTATAGTATCCTTAAGAAAGGACAGGAAAAAAATGTTTTAGATAAGATAGTAATCCCAAAGTGCGAGAAATTTTAGGAAAAAGCATTAATGGATTTTCTAAATGAAAGACTTTATCTCAACCAAAACTAACATGAAAACTTTCAGAAGCAAGATAATTAAACAGACAATAATTCATGTTATTAAAGTATATATGTAGATTGTTTCTCGAAAACAGCACTGCATTTTTTTTTCCAGAAAAATCGGCATACTAACATTTTCCAGCGTGAGAAAAAGGTCTGGGTAGGTCACGACTTTGGGAAACTTCGTTTCCCTTTCCCCATTAAGATACTACATATTAACTCCAGTAATATATGTTTCATAAATCGTATGCTGACTAAAATTAGAGAGCCTGAAATTAGAGAATTGTCAATCTTATGTTTGACAGTTGGCTTCAGGCTTAAGAAGGGTGAGGGAAAATCGAGAGACAGCTAGCTAAAATAGGAAATGAAAGTTATACTTCCCCTTTTAGCAGTAAATAGATTGTACCAAAGTAACGCGGTGTTTTCTGCCATTTTGTTGCGCAGAACAACAATTTTGCCCTAAAGAGGGCCAAAAAATTATCAAATAAATCCTGAGATGGCTAATAGATTTGTAACGACCGAAAACTTATACAATAAGCTCCCTAGTTTCAGATAGAGTAATGATGCACGGTGGTGAATTCGTCCCTAAGGATGTTAATAGTACATACAAAATAAACACTTAAGATGGACATTATTTTAAAGCTTCATTTAAACAAGTTGGTTAATTTGAGGCTTGATATAATTATATAGAATGGTGAATAGTTACCAATCAGCTATTATGAAGGAGGGCCTACGTATCATTGTGTAGATGATAGAGTGTTTCAGAAGCCTAAAACAGTGCAATAATATGCGAAAATCTACGAGCCTTCTGGTAAATATAGAGGGAGGTTTGGACTTCTAATCTTTCTTTTTTGGACTAGGAATGTAATATGGGGGCTGCAGAGGAATAGCTCCCCCTTTGTTACAGATAAAAAAAAACTACCTCCTTTATAGCTAAAACAATTGCCTATACCATGTTAAATATAACAACTGGTACAAAAGGTGGAGAGGTGGGAAGAGGTTATGTGTACTACAAAGAAATTTCGCAGAGAAAGAGAGGGGGAGTTCCACCAGGAGCTTCATTTTATTAAAATTCAAGTAGGAATAGCCTCCTTTTCCTACTTATTTGTTGTTTTAATGTCTTCTTGCGTCCCGAAGTCCTTGCTTTGTTAGCCTCCCTTCTGGTGTCTAATTGCACATGAAAATTTGCATAGTTTTAGAAACAGGATTTTAACTCTGCTGAAAAAGGGTGTTGTCTCGATGGAATTATGCAATGAAATTCAACATGTACAAGAGCCTTAAAGCTACTATAGACAAAATAAGAGTTTTCTTACTTTTCTCGAGAAACATGGTCAATCACGCAACCAAACCTAGTCTTTTACCGCAAATTGTCAAAAGAGGAGTTATTCAAATAAAAAACTAGAAATGCAGAATAATCACCGGGAAAAAAGAAAAAAAAACAACAAATAAACGCCCATCAGTGACTATCCTTCCCGGAAATAATGCAGAATTTTGTATTTTCGTAGATAGTGCCTTGAACCCCTCCACTATGTGGCTCTCTAATATGCTAATCTGCTTTGGCTATAGCCGAAAATCTGTTTTGTTCTCTAATCTGCTTTGGCTACAGCCAAAAAAAAATTTTTGAGAAAAATGTGTATCAAGCCTAATAATTCTTTTTTAGGCTTGAATCTTATTATAAAACAAGCTAATCTTATTCTATGTTAGGTTCTTATAACGTTTGCCACGTTCCTAAGCTTTAGTACATCTATTTATTATCTTATGTAATTGGACTAAACATAAACCTTATTTTAATCTGATTCTGTAGCGCCTCAATCTCGATATTAGTTGGACGTTTCACTTTATGAAAAGTTTGATGTGTCTATGATAGCTTATAATATAAAACAGCGGGTCACTGCTAAATAACAGTATATTCAGGCCTTTTAAAGAAAACAACAGCGACCGATGGTCAAACTCACTTTTTCGACGATTTTTCACAGTATTCAAGCTTGTAAAGGGTAATATCTGATCCCCCATCATAATCAGGAGCCTTCCAATGCAGTGAAATTGAACTATCTGTAACTGAGAGGCTTTCTGGAGCACCAGGTACGGATGGTTTTTCTGCAAATATAAGTAGTTTTCCAAAAATTTAAATGATTTTATTTATTTATGCATATAACTTAATTCAAATTGCTTGTCACTACAAAATACATAGATAAGGATAAACTTTAAAAATAAGAAAAGAAAAGCCAGTAAACATGGATAGTAATAAAAAATACATAACAACAGTAAAAGGCACTTTAGTGCAAGTAAAGAAGTGAGGAGTAAGGAAAAAAAGAGAAAAATACGTTATCAGCGAGATATCGGATAAGATGATGGTCATTTGACATATGCGCATAAACTCGTATACCTGACAGTTTTCTGTAATGTATCTCTAATTTATAAATTATATTAGAGACACATTAATTACTCACAAGAAACTAGTTTCTGTGCAAGGTAGAATACAGAAGATATTTACATCATTCAAAATAATTATTTATGTGCATTGTGTTTGAGTTTACACTGTTAAGAAACAGGAAAAAGACCTCTAAAGTATAAAATGGTCGCAAAAAGTCAAGTAAAGTTTGGCCAGAGCCTGGCCAACTCTGGCCAGACTTTTTCAAGTTTTTCTTTTATTTGTTTTTTACTAAGATTAGAAACAATCCGCTGACATATTTAACTATAGAGTCTTAAATAAATAGAAAGTAGGGGTAGGAAAAAAAATATATTGAAACTGAAAAAAAGGCTCGGGCTACACTGTAGTGCTCCTTGAGTAAACACCGAAATGGCTCTGAATAATTATTATTTTTTTGTTTCCAGGCCGCTTCGTAAGGATGGCGTTAGCCGAATAGTCTAAGAGCGTTAAGGTGGAACTTCCAGGGAATAATAAGGGGGATGTCAAACTAAATCAAAAGACAATAAGTACATCCACGTTGTGAAAAGGGTGTACCTGCAATATGGTAGGAACGTCTAAGGCTCTTAAATTAAAAATTCAAGGGAATGTTGAAAGGAACGTTAAACTAAATCAAAACACGCTATGTACATCTAAGTTTTCAAAGGGTGTATCCTTAAATCTAAAGAACGGCTATGGGTGTTAATTTGAAACTTTGAGGTTATATTTAGGGGACATGGAACTATATCAAAAGACACTATATACATCCCTGTTATCAAAAAGCCGTATCTGCAATATCCCAGGATCAGCTTAGAGTATTAAGATGAAAGTTTCAGGGAATGTTGAAGGGGATTTTAAATTTAATTAAATGACACTTAGTGCATCCAGCTTGTCCTTGTATATCTCACGAACGACTAAGAGCACCATATTCAAATTTTCAGAAGCTTTGAGAGGAACGTTGAACAAAACTAAAAGATGCTGTCAGCATCCAGGTTTTCAAAAGGGAGTATCTATAATATTTCTGAAACAACTCGCAAAATTAAGTTGAAAATTTCAGGGGGCGTTGCATTAAATCAAAAGACACTATCTGCACCTAGATTGTCACAAGGGCGAATCCGTACTATTCCGAAAGCAGCTAAGGGTAGGTGGATCTTTTAGCAAATGTTGAGGAAAATGTTAAAGTAACAAAGACACTATTTGCATCCAGGGAGTGAAAAGGGAACATCTACAATATATCAGGAACGGCGAAGGGATTCTAAGTTGAAACTTTGAGACAATAATGCTGGGCAATGTTGCACTAAATCAAAGGACACTATGCATATAATTTTGTCGAAAGGGCACTTGTGTTGCCTTTTAAGAAAGACTAAAAGGCCCAAATAAGATTTTACGAATACTAACATTTAGCTAGGACGGATTTGAGCCAGTAATATGTTTCGTAAAAGTGGCTGAAAAATTCTATTAAAATTATAATTGGCTCAAATTAGTGGAGGCTAAGTTAATAGAAGAAGGCTACTAGTAAAATTTCATTCTGAATGGGCCTTAAGGATATTATTTTGAAATTTTCAGGGAATATTGAGGAGGATTTCAAAATAGTGAGGGGGGTTACACAGACACTACGTGCATCCATGTTGTCAAAAGGGTGTATCTGCAATGTCTCAGGAACGACTAAAGCTATCAAGTTGAAACTTTCAAGAAATTTTAAGGAAGATGTTGAACTAAATCAAAAGACTATCTGAATATAAGTTATCAGGAAGGCACATGGGCAATATGTCTGGAATCCTTAATCGTAATAACTTCAAACTTTCAAGACATATTGAGGGGGAACTTCAAACTAGATTCAAGTACACCCTAGGATCTTTGGATTTAAGCAAAAGACTCTATGTGCATCAAAGTTGTCAAAAGGGCATAGCAGTGATGTTTCAAGGACATCTAAGGGCAATAAGTCAAAACTTTTGGGAAAAGCTAGGGAGGATGGTGAACCAAATCGAAAGCCACTGCGGGAATCAAGGTTACCATAAGGGTGCATCTTAAATATCTCACGAATGGCAATTGGTATTAAGTTGAAACCTTCAGGAAATCTTGAGAGGTATGTTGAGTTAAATCAAAAGACATAATGGGCATCCAGGTTTTCAAAAAGGTTAATTGAAACTTTAAGAGAATGTTTAGGGTGAAGTTGAACTAAATCAAAAGATACTATATGCATTCAGGTTGTCAAAAGGGCGTATCTTTGATATGTCAGAAGCGTTCTGACTATGCAGTTCCTTTTTAATTTCACTAGTAGTGATTTAAAACGAATAGTTCCATTCGTTTTAAGTTTGAACTGTTCATTTTTTTTTTTTTTTTGCTTAATTCTATCGTATTTGGTTTAATGTGGTTCTTTACTGTTCCTTTAATTTTTTTTTTTTTTAGAAAATGGTTTTGGAACTTTACTTGCAAAATATTTAAAATTTAAAATTGTATTTTAAAATCGACCATAGAGTAATGCTAGACATTAATAAATAAAAATAACGATTCCTCCTTCCGTTAATTAGACCAAACGCTGTGTCTTCCTTTTTGTTTGAGCAAAATTTAACTCTGTGTCTCCAATGAATAAAAATCGTCAATTGACTTAGTTGAGACCCTGTGCTTTTAGTACTTAAGGTGTATGTTCCTTGCGAAACATACTATTTTGCATTTTAGCAAATTTGTTAAGGGCTTCAAAAATATCAAAAAGAATTCGGGGTTCAGAAGAAACCCTGTTCAAGGATATGATTCATTGTGGCCTCTGAAGCGGCCAAACATGAATATGATCAGTGAGTTAAGCTATTTTTCTGGCCAATATTCCTATAGCAGCTATGATTCTATAGTAGCGAATTAAGATATAAAGATTATACAACCTTTGTCAACTGATTGAATCAAGAATTATCAACGAGGATCCAGTATTTCTATGTAAATCCCAAAACATGACTAGAAAAATAGTCAAAGAACAAGCAATATCTTTATTTTTTATTTTACTTATTTTGGTATGGGGAAGTACAAATTTAATTCTTTAAATAGCACGAGATAAATTTTAAATTGCCTGGATTTGAGACCTCAGTTCCAGAATAATATGTACACTCTGCCAAGTAAAATTATAGGAAGCCATAACATACCAAGAAGCTGTAAGGTGACATCAATAGACACATCCCCACAAGCATTGGTCATTTTGCATGTGTACGTGCCACAATCTACTTCTTCTACTGAATGGATTGTGATTGAGACACAGTCACTTGATATTGTTGGAACAATCTTGAAAATTGTACAAAGAATAATATTACTGACAGAGCAAAGTATAACAACTAATTATCAAAACAGTTTTGAAAGATAGAGAGCGAGAGAGGGAGATATATATATAAGGAGAGACATAGAAATAGAAAGAGAGAGAAGCAGAAATTGATAAAAGGATAGATAAGTAGAGAGAGAGTGAGAGAGAGAAAGAGAGAAACAGTGAGTGAGAGACAGAGAGAAAGACAGGACAACTAAGGTGAGGTAAAAATCCTATGCTAAACAAAAGCTGGTGTCTGGTAATTTTTGTGTTCTAAAAAAACAACTGTACAGACAACAGATTTGATACAAAAATAAATTCTAAAAATCTATGCAGATCTTAAATATTCTTCAGCCGATAAAAGAAAATCATATCAATTTCATACCAATAATTTTCCAAACGCCTGGGGAAATATTTCAAAAACTAAGATCTTTCGTAGTGCATCAGCCAAAAAATTTTGTCTTTTCACCAAAAAATAGAAGCACATAATTTACCGCTAGTGGCTCAGTAAATCTTCAGATATTCCTCAGCAAAAAGCTGTGAAACCGGGGTTCGGTCTTTACCAAAGATCTGTAGCTTGGCGTATGGAAAGTGAGATTTCCAATTGAAATCTAGCTAGCGGAATTCTCTTGCGTGTAAAACATCTCGAGTGCCAGAATGATCCTTACTGCATTGGCTTTTTATGTAATTCAACAGCGATTAATGAAAACTATCTAAGTCACAGTTTCATAATTTTACAGCAAAGTAATTTTTTTCTATCAAGAAACAACCACTGAAACAATTTGATAATTATTTCATGCCTTAGGGTAGTATTGGTAATTGAAAGCTGTTAGAAAGTTTCCTTTTCAATTTCCAACTGATGTTTTGAAAGCATATTATTCAATTTCGATAATCCAAATATCCGTCGTATTTTCTGGAATAAGGTAATGCTTTGGCAGCACCAATTGATATGCCGCAATTTCACATATGAACATTTCAACAGCTCAGGTGGTGTTGGCTAGACACTATTCAGATTAGATGTGATAATTTTGAACCTCAAACATCCAAAACAGATCAGGGTAATTCACCAGTTGCTAAATATTTATTATCGTATTAAGTCAATACGACATATGGTTTGGTTATACTTTATGTTAACTGAACAACTACGTCAGTTAAAGAGTGCTAGACTTCTCATATGGAAGAAGACTATCTGAGGATAGAAAAACACATGACTTACCCATAAAGATATTAAGTCAGTGGGAGTAATTAAAAAAAAAAAACGTCGATGACAGGCCTGGACATTGTACGGAGATTAATATGTCCATTCAAATGCCCAGAACTTTATTGAGAAAAGGGTAAGGTCATTCGATGAACCCTCGGATGGATTGCATATGACACAATTAAATATTTAAAATTCAAATTTGTTTACCTTTCTGGTTTTCTTCAACGGCTGATTGTTAAAGAACCATTGAGATTTAGGCTGGGGTTCAGCAGTGTAAGGAATGTTGAAAGTAATGTCGTCTCCTTTCTTAACCTTTTGGACGAGTTTGACATTCTCCTCCTGAACTTTAGGGGCCACTTGGAGTGCTGAAAAGAGACACAATATTTATTGAAAACTAATTCAATTCTTCTTATTAAAGTATTTTATGGAATACAATGTAATTATTTCTTTTCAGTATCTATCTTATTATAACAGAGTTAGAGAAATTTTTTTTAATCTACTTACAGAACAGACACCTAGATAGAGGGGTGTGGGAATATTATTAAGGATGGAGCACAAATTTGGAGGAAGGGCCAAAAACATTGAAAAATTGCAAATATTTCAAAATTTTTGGTCAATGTCCTGAAGTACTCCCTTTTTGCGTCCCCTTCTACAAATATGACAAGTAAATAAGGACCTAGATCAAATAGCTTATTGCTGGAAATCTGCAGATGCAATTTTGGATTGGGTATGACGATTCAGATTTTGTTACTTTGCTATTTTAAAAAGGTATAGATATGTTTAAAATAAAGTCTCCTAAATGGGACAAAAGCTATTTCCTAGACTTATTTTAGGTGTTAAGAACAGGGGAAAAAAACTCTCCTGATTCATATATGAAGTTCTTTGGACCAAGTCGCTCTTATTATTTTCATCGCGAGTACAGTCAATTTTTCGTTTTTAATCACTTGTTAAATAAAAAAAACAAGTTTTTTTTAACTGAAAGTAAGGAGCGACATTAAAACTTAAAACGAACAGAAATTGCGCCTCGCTCTTTACGCTAAAATTTTTTATTGTTTTAAAAAATAATGTTGTGTGACAGAGTCAAACTTTAGCATAAAGATCGAGGCGCTGAGGAGGGGACAACCCCTTTCATATACGGAATAATTTCTGTTCGTTTTAAGTTTTAAGGAGCGACTTTAGAAAGTCGCTCTTTATTTTCAGTTAAAAAAAACTTGTTTTGTTAAATTTAATTTCTGAACGTTGTTTAATTAATGCAGCTTTGATTTATGCTCGCCGTACATGAATAATTAGAATGAAATTTGCATATTAATTTTATTGTTTTGGCTAAATGGCTTTCTCGAAATTTTATTGTGACGTAACTTACGAATTAACTTATTTAACGAACTTCTATATTTGTATATTTTTAGTACGTATATTAGGGAGTTTACCCCTAATCAATACCTCGCTCTTTACGCTTAAGTTCGAATTTTTGTTCGAATCACAAACCCCTAAATCACAAAGCCCGGTTTAAGTTTTAATGGTGCTCCTTACTTTCAGTTGACAAAAACTTGTTTTTTTTTATTTAATTTCTGATTGTTTTATAAATAATGCTGGGAAATCCGCCGCCCCCTTCATAGAAATGTCCCTTCCCCCAAAGAAAAATCCTCCATGGAAAGATCCTCCCCCAGCCCCCCCCCCCCCCCCCCCCCAACCAGAAAAAAATCCCTCCTGAAACGTCTGTATACTTCCCATTTATCAATACTATATGTAAACAAATGGGCAAAGTTCATAACTTGTAGCCCTTTCCCCGGGAACTGTGGGGGATGAAGTCATCCTTAAAGACATATTTATTAGATTTTCGACAATGCTGAAAAAAATGGCTATCTTAAAATTTTGATTGGGTGACTTCGGGAATAATGAGCGTGGGAGGGGGCCAAGTTGCCCTCCAGTTTTTTTGGTCACTTAAAAAGGGCACTAGAGCTTTTAATTTTCGTTCAGATGAGCCCTCTCACGATATTCTAAGACTACTGGATCGATACGATCACCCCTGGGAAAACAAAAAAACAAACAAATAAACACGCATCTGTGATCTTTCTTCTGGCAAAAAATACAAAATTCCACATTTTTGCAAATAGAAGCTTGAAACTTCTATATTAGAGTTCTATGATACGCTGAATTTGATGGTGTGGTTTTCGTTAAAGCTCTATGACTTTCAAGGGATGTTTCTCCCTTTTTTCGAAAATAAAACAAATTTTCTCAGGCGCGTAACTTTTGATGAGTAAGACAAAACTTAATGAAACTTATATATTTGAAATCAGCATAGAAATTACGGTTTTTCTATTGGTATCAAAATTACGGTTTTTAGAGTTTTGGTTACTAATGAGCCGGGTCGCTCCTTACTTACAGTTCGTTACCACGAACTGTTAGATAGATTTTTTTTTGTGGTTTGTTCTCGGGAAAGCGATTTGCTATTTTTTTTGTTTTTTTTTTTTACTTTTTGGTGTCCTCCCAAATATGCAGCAAGACATAGGTATACATTAGTGTCCAAGTTACCATATGCAATTTCCCTTTTTTCTTACTGCAATTTTTTGTCTTACTTTTAATCTCTTCGTATATGTTTTTGCCCCCTTAATTCTTGAATAAATGAAAATAGAGAAGATCTGTAGAGCTATAAAAAAGAGAGAGAAACACAAATTATGTCGTGGTTTGGGTGTCATGATGCACAAATAAACAGGTATAACGATAGAAATTGTAAGTCTAACATACCTTCAACAACTAAAGTTGAACTAGTCTTCAGTTTTCCAAGCTTACAAATATATTTATCAGCGTCATCAAGTTGAGATTCTTTAATTACCAAAGTTCTTGTTGCACCATCGACACTAATCTTGTAGCGTTCAGACTGGCATATTTTGGTCTTGTTTCTAAAGGAAATTAGGAACAATAAATATTGCTTTTGAAGCATCCTGAATTGCAGAGTCCAAAAGAGGAAAGAGAATTGATACCTGAAGTAAAGTAAAATCGGATCTCGGTTTCAGTAGCTTGAAAGACTATGAAATAATTTTATCAAAGGGATGTTCATAACCTGCCCTACTAAATGAATCAAGAACAATGGATGGGTCGAATTTGTTTTAATATATCTTAAAAAACTTTTAAGATATGTAATCTTGGTAGATATTGTAATCTTGATAAGAAGATATGCAATCTCTCAAGAAACTATTTTTCAATAAGTAGTTTCTAATTTTTCCAAAATATGACTTAATTTTTCCTTTTCTCAAATGCACAAATATTCGGAATTCAGGCCTTTTGATACTATAATTGTGTTTGTCTCATCTTAGCTATCATGGAAAAAAATATCTTCGATAAACCACTGTTTAATAATGCCAACCGAAAAGTCAAAATGTTTTTGTTTTCGTTTTCGTGTTAAATTTATGCTGGGTCATGTACGGCCTTTTGAATAAAAGCAGCCAACCGGTGACTATATAAAAAAATATAATAAAAATGATTAGAGCGGCAAAAGTTTTACCCGGCATAGCTTACGAACATAATTTTTATGATACAAGTAGTTCTTGAATGAAACTAAAAATGTAAGTTACAACGAATGAAAAAAAAATATAACCTATATTATGATGTTAGTGATATTGATGGCATCACCGTCAATATATAATGGCGTCATCCCATAAGTTTTCAAAATGTTGTCGGATCGAAACATATGCTAAAGAACATAGAAGACTTGAATTGTGTTATTTGTGCAATAGGAAACTGACACAAGAAAAAGTACCACAGTGTGGCAATTGTGGAATTTATTTATGCAGTATTCAAATTATCGAATCCTCCTTACGTTTTTGTAGAAAATTATACTCAGATAGAGGATTAACAAGACCTAATTAAGACAATTTCGAGTAGATTGCCAAACTTGAAGTTGAAAAAAGCAGACACGCATCAATGACCAAGGCAATAATCTTCTTGTCTCTGTTAAACCAGAAACTGTTTATGGCAAAAAAAACTGAGTGCTGATTTGCACGAAAGCTTTGCGACAGTTTTTGAACAAGTCAAGAAGTATAGTAAAGAATGAACTCTGTCAAATAGTAACCAAAATATTTAAATACAATGAGAAGTTTAAATATTTGCAGTACTATAAGATACAACAACCTACTTGGATCATATCAAAACACTATATAACGCTGAACATAATGCTACATCAATGCTTTTCAGTTACTAGAGCATATTGGCTATGGAAATTTCCTCTGGAGAAGATGGATCGAAGTTCAAGTCAATCGGTAGTAATGGTGAAGGATTTGTCGTCAACTGCTCTTAGTTTTAGAGTTTTCTGGAGATTCCACTGTGCCTAAGCTAAGTTCTCATGTGTAGGTTTCTTTGCAATGTTCAATGGTAAACAGATCTTCTAGGTCAAAATGGGGAAAAAGGGAGCAAGACAAAACACACAAAAACTTAGTTATTATTATTTCACCATTAAAGTAATAAATAAAGGTTATACGATAGCGAGGGAAATTCTAAGACTTAATAAGCATAGGTACAATCTTGAGATACAGATGTTCCATGGCTTAATATCCCATGATATAAATTATTTTTCTTTAGGTTATCTGTTCATCCAAAGGATTCAACATTCTATTGTGTAATACAAAATAGTAATAAAGTATGCAAATATTAAAAAAAGAAAGAAAAAGGAAGTATAGGAAGAAATTATTGTGCAGTATAGTAAGATTTGGAATTCTCTCAACTAATTGGTCCTAAAATAGGATCTTCTTATTGAGTTCTAAATACAGTTTCGAACAGCTCAATTTTTTTAGGACCTTTCCTATACAGAGATCATTTAAAAGACATAAACTCAAAGACATGAATTTTCACAAGCTTTTCCATATAAGGATTTGGTACAAATTGAACTGCCTAGCACAGATTAAACATTCAACCTTTTTTTAATGGGTACCAACATGGAGAAAAGAGGAGAGTTTTTTTGAGACGTAAGTATTTAAGAAACATGATTAAAGAAAATAATACTAGATGAGTCTGAACTAAGAAATATTTAAAAACAAGCAAAATGAATGAGTAGATAACATACTATTAAGGTTTGTAGAGCTTAAACAGGCAAACATAGAGGAATTTTTTCAAGGATCCGGCAAATAATAAAATACGTTATTTAAATCTAAAAACCATTAATAGAAACAATTAGTAATATTTGTACAATTCATGGAGGGGGAGAGGGGCGGGGTATATAAATCTGAAGACCCCCCTCTATTGTATGAGTGGCTAAGCCGAACAGTAATCAGAGGATTTAGGATTATTAACATTTCTGTCCATAGACTTATCGTTAAAGAAATATTTTTGTTGCGATGCTTTTCATTTTAGTTGCTGCAACGTCACAGAATTTGCCCCTGACCTCTTCCTGTCTTACCCTGTCGACGAGCCTGAGCACGAATAACAAAACTGTGTCCCTCCTAAAATATAGGTACCTGAGCCTTACTAAATTTCATGGGGGGGGGGCGGGGTATATAGATCCATAGATAATCTTCTCCCTCCCCTTATTGTGTAAGTACCTGAGCCAAACAGTAATAGGAGGAGTTAAGATCTTTGTCTTATACATGATACATCTATGAGCTTATCGCTAAGGGAGAAGTTCTGTTTCAAGCATTTTCTTATAAGTGGCTGTAAGGTTATACGATTTGCACCTTTTGCACCAAATCCCTTCTCTCTCCCACACTGTGAAAGGGCTTGAGCGTTAATAACCAAATATAGATTTATGGAATTTTTTTACCTATACCATGTCACCTCTGCGTCTTCCTGTGATACGGCAACAGTAAAAGTGGCTTCGCTGCCTTTCATGGCACTGATAATTTCTGGCAGTCTTCCAGTGAACTCAACAGCTGGGGCTAAACAAAGAAGTAATTAAAGCTAAATTATTTCTTAAAATTAATTATTGACGAATTTAATGATACACACAACAAACATTTACTCTATAGGTAAAATTATACACACTTACTTTTCAATATTCCAATCAGTCGTATGTAGTCATCGATTTGTGGTGGCTGGAGTTACCTCTTACACAGGATAATCGCTATTCACATTTTGGCTTACTAATTTTGAATTTACTCATCAAAAGTTATGCTTCCATAAGAGGCCTCACATTTATTTATTGTTCAATTTGTTAAAAGATCCCTCTGTATCTTATTAAGGGGCTGGTTTTATTTTACTCCAACGTATACAAAAAATGTAGGTCTTAGAGTCACTTGACTAGCCTACTTATTCAGTTATTTCTTTCTATATTTTTCAAATCGTCTCATCTACACGATAAAGGAACAAATAATAATAGCAAATCGAGTGGCATGTATTTTCGAGATAAGATCCTAAATCTGATCCCATGTCAATGAGATTGATTGGCGTTATAGAGATCAGACGAAGAGAAAGATTGTCAGCCACTCAGTGCATTTTTGATTTTTTTTAGTTTCTTGCTGCACCTTAAATACATTACGATTTTGATTTGTAATATTTAAAAGTTAATAGTTGACATTTTATAGTTACCTTCAACCCTAAGATTAGCAGAGGAGCTGACATCGCCAACAGTGCAAGATATTTCGCAAGAATCTTCGATAACGCAGTTTTTAACAGTTAGGCGTTGTTTTTTGCCGTCAATTTCAAGGGTAGTTCTCTGGTCGAACGTAATTTCTTTACCATTTCTAAACCAACGGACAAGCGCATCTCCTTTTGTCAGTTCAACATCGAAAGATGCTGTTTCTCCGCGTCCAATTGCAACATCCTCTAGCTTCTTTATGATTTCCGGCGGTAGTTCTATAAAGAGAAAAGGTGTAAAATAAACATCTAGAATTGCTAACTCATAATTCAGTTTTTACAACGCATTAGAAAGGATATGGAGCACGTAGTTGGTATTCTCGGATACACTAAAAGATCTTAAAAAAACTAACAGCCTACTTGCCAAAGTGAAAGGTTATTTTGATAAGCTAAAACTCACTAAACTGTATAATACAGTGTTCACAACTTATGTATTTTCCATCGTTCGATTTTGGAAGCTCCTAACTAACTGTGAGAAAAAGTGTATCCGTGTGTTTTTTCTCTATTTTGTAAGAATTCTTTTAAAACCTCATTGTGTCTCAAAAACACGTAAATTGTCTGAAAATATGGGATATGGGTTTCAGTACGATACTAATTATTAGAGTTGTGTTAAAATGAGTAATGCGAATGTTGTTATGAGACATTAATTATGAGACATTATCGTTACTGTCCTCGGGAGTGTTATTTCTTTACCTTATAGAAGTTTTTTTTTTAATTTATTTCTCATCGTCCTCTGTCCCGAGTAATTTATGTAGAAGATGCCTAAATATAATATTATCAGTGAAATATTAGGTATGATTCTGACAATTTGGAAGTCTGGAATAAGAGTTGGGGGTGGAAAAGAGCATATGTTTTGAATATACATTGAAAAATCAATGTTTTAATAGGTCATTTCTATTGGTTAGAAAACACTCCTCTGGAGTGTAGAATCAAGAATTTAGGCCTCAAGGGATCCCTCCTTCAGGCGCATTGGGGCAAAATCAAGATTCTGAACCATATTATGCATAAAAACTGATATATTACGAGTCAACACAGTAAAAGCAGTTGGCTTTGTCTCAACAGTTTTTTTTTTTTCCACAAAACAATTCCCCCTTTAAAGTATGAGTAAGTTCATACTAAAAACTTCGAATCAAAATTCGAAATAAATGAACATTGAAAATCAACAAGGGTAAGCTCTAGTGTAGTAGATAATGAGTAAGATGAAAGATGTTCGGGATGAAATTTCGCATGATCAAAGGCTTAATTTAATCCCAAAAGTGCAGACATTGTTTCCTTCAAGGGCCAATATGAGCCCCTATTAAATCTACATAGTGTCTCTTAAAAATCGTCACATATCTTGGATCGACAAGGGAAAAAAAAAACCAGGTTTAGTAACAAAAAGTTAATTTTAAAAATACTCCTATTTATAACAATTTATAGATGTATAGAAAGTTATTCAGATTTCTTTTTCAAAGATATTACTTCTTTTGCCTTCTACTTAACGAGCATATAAGATTTTACAGGAGGAATGTTTAATATTTTGAAGCCACTCCATCCCCTTGTCACCTCTTGAAGAGGTAACGAATCATCCTCAGATCCCCTTTCTCTCCTGTGTAGCTTAAAAGCTACTTTAATTCGAGGTTCAAAAACTTGGAAATATTCGGGAGCCTTTTCCGGAACAAAAAAAAAACAGGTGTTTTTCAATGAAAATAGCAAAAACAAGTTTTTTGCTTTCTATTGTGCGAATTCTTTATATCTTTTTATATTATATCTTATATATTACGTCGTTATATCATAATTTAGTAGTATATTTACAAACTGAATTTTACCCTTTATTTAAGCTGCTAATAGAAAGATATTTTAACAATATTTTTTTAGGATAAAGAGAATTTACAGGTTTAAATTTATATACTCTGGGCTCAACACTTCCAAAGTTGCAGCTCTGGGTCCAAATATAAAGTTTCTTATGTCACTATAAAAGAAAATGAAACTGTATCCAAATTCTTTTCAGTTAGCATAGTGCAGCAAAGTTACAATTTACGTGTAATAGGTGGCTAGAAAATTTGTATAAATCAAAGAAGATCACAGGTTCATATATTGCTCATGGTGAATTTTCTTATTAAAAAATAAGATAAAACTACACAGGTTTTCATAAATCTTGCGAAATTTAGCTTACCAATTACAACAAGTTCAGCTGTACATTCATTCTCACCAAGTGAGCAAGTGTATTCACCTTCGTCATGCACGGAAACGGATCGTATTATAAGCTGCCTTTTCTTTCCCTCCCTCACATGTTCATATTTATCACTCTGTAAATCCAAAGGCTCTCCATCCTAGAAAATTCAAAACACAATTTAGAAACGGCTACACCTTCAACCAACTATTAAATTAATAAATTTTGTAAAGTTAGAAAACTCTAAAGAAGAATTTTTACCGTTGAAAAAATTGTATATATGAACTATGGTCGCGATCTTTTAAGGGCTGAAGAAGGGGCAAAAAAGAGACCATCCAAAAATGTGTAAGAAAAAAAAACTTGGAAATGTAAATACATGTATTGTGTTTCTTAGTAATAAAAGCATATTATCCTATAAAAATCTACTTTTTAAATAGCTTTCAGTATAAAAAGCCACTTTCTATGAATTAAATTAACCTATTGACGTTTTTAAAATATACATAATTGATTCGCTTAATACGGAATGCATTAACCTGCAAAAACTCTTTAACATTATATTTTTTTTATTTTTAGCCACGCATATTAGTAAGAAAAATTTCTCAGCAATGTTACGAATATTGAGGAGGGTTTTCAAATAGTAACAAAGAATAAGGATAGAATTACCCTTTGGGAAAGTCATTTTGAAAAAAGACAAAACCTGAGCTGGTCACAAGAACCTGATGTCAACCATAATTGTTCTTAGTCACAACAAATCTAATTTTAAGGTTAAACACAAGGCCGCATCCACGGGGGGGGGGGTTGGAACCCCCCACCCCAAAATGTTTGTTCGACTCGTAAAAACGCAACAAAAATGAATATAAACAAATTTTGTATGCGTTTTTTTTGTAGCTCCCCTCCCCCCCCGAAAAAATCCTTTTATAACCCCTCCCCCCTGGATACGTTCCTGATTGAACGTAAACCATAAATGGAGTGAATCAGTATTTGATGTGTTTATTAGTGACTTTTTCACTGATGAAACCATTTTTTTAATGTAGCATTTATAAGACTGCTACTTCAAAGTAGCGACTATTTCTGGTATACAAATAAACCAAAACCAGCTTCTTATTCAAGGTGTTTATTGATTCTCATTATTTAAATTAATACAAAACATTTGAAAACTTAGTAATTGAACTAGCTCCCGGTATTGAACTAGCTCTCAAAGGGAATAAACCTGTTTGAACTTTTGAATTGTTTGAACTTATTCTTTAACCTTGAATTAATTAAGTTATTACAGAAGTTGTGCAATTGGAGTGTTTGCCAAATAACGTCATAGCAGTGACAGTTTTTCCTTTTTAATACGGACAATTTGAAAGCAGAAATTTGGGATGTCGGAGTACGATGGAAAAAACTGACAGGCTACCACGTTCCACCGGGCCTCCTCCAATAAGGGTGTCTGCCTCCGCATTACGTGGCCCTGTCTGGTAAAGATAAGTCTATTTTTGATTTATTGATTTTATTTTCATCATGGTACAGTTTCAGAAGGGAGATTTAGCGGTAGCTCGGTTCAAAGGATATCCCCTCTGGCCAGTCCGGATTGTTAACATAACAAATCAAAAAGAGTCTACGCCAAAATCTATTGTTTTTTGCTACGCTTCCTATGACTTTCAGACTGTGGTGGAAGAGAATCTTCTTTCATATAGTGGAAATTATGCTGAAGCTTCGAAAAAAAAACCGCTAAGGGCGTTAACCATGCTTTTCGTGAGTGTGAATGTTCTCCGGATCTTTACTATCGGTTAATAAAAAAGAAAACTGCGAAAGGCGCGGATACTGATTTAACTGCTTTGAGCGAATCATCTGCAATCCGAAAGCAACTTACTTTAGCCCAAGATGAAGTTACAAAGCTTAAATTTGGCCTAGTAAGAGAAATAGAAAAAAAAAGTTCAGGAAAAAGTGGTTTCCGTGACAGGAGTAGCAGGCTCATCGCAACAAGCCGCTCTGAACCCTGAACTGATTGTTTCGGAAATATATGACTCAATCACTCTAGAATACAACACAAAGTTTGAGAAAATAGAAAAACTGTTTTCATCTCTGGATAGCCAGATTCAGTCATTAGAGCTTCGGGTGGCTACCATTGAGCAAAAGCTGGACAAATTCTGGATAAGTCTGGATATTCTGGACAGCATTCAAAAGTCTAAAACGGTTTAGAGACAACAACTGTTCTTTCTGGACATTTACACCCATTTTCTTCACTTTATCAAGAACAGTAGTACCAAGGTCATTTCCGGGGTACTGCTTCACTAAAAAAAAAAAAAAACCCAAAGAATCAAGTAAACGCTCCTGTTCATAATCATCCAGCTTTTGCTCAATGGTAGCCACCCGAAGCTCTAATGACTGAATCTGGCTATCCAGAGATGAAAACAGTTTTTCTATTTTCTCAAACTTTGTGTTGTATTCAAGAGTTGTATTCTACCATTGAGCAAAAGCTGGATGATTATGAACAGGAGCGTTTACTTGATTCTTTAGTTTTTTTTTTTTTTAGTGGAGCAGGACCCCGGAAATGACCTTGGTACTACTGTTCTTGATAAAGTGAAGAAAATGGGTGTAAATGTCCAGAAAGAACAGTTGTTGTCTGTAAACCGTTTTAGACTTTTGAATGCTGTCCAGAATATCCAGACCCCTACGACTGTTGCGCCAGTTATTGTGAAATATGCAACTAAAGATACGGCGTATACTGTTTTCAGAGCGAAATCCAAGCTGGCGAGATCAGGCGTATTTGTCACGGAATATCTTACAAAAATGAAAAAAGCCATTTTTGAAGGTGCAAGAGACAGATATGGTGTAAGAAACGTGTGGTCTGATCGTGGCCGTGAGTAGAGAGGACCCTATAACTCGTGACGGGCACCCCTGCTGCCATCTACAATTTAGTTTAATGCCGACGGGAGTCTCTAGAGTCCCGTCATAGGCAAAGAGTTCCTAGGGAGAACACCTGTGCTGTCAGTCCGACGGGGCACCAAATATGGGCATGAATTCCCCAGGGAGAACACGTTTCCGAGAAATTGATACTTTGATGTATTTTCAAGGAGAATTGTCTCCGGGCGAAGTTTTTTAATGTTTTTGGTGTTCGTCCAGGAGAATTGCTTCCGGGCGAAGTTTATTAATGTCTGACGGATGATGTCAAGGTTGATTGATTTGTCACGAAAGGTGAATTAATTTGTTGTTTCTAAGGGGAATTATTGATCTACGAAAGGCGAATTAATTTGCTGTTTCTAAGGGGAATTATTGGCTCACGAAAGAGGAATTAATTTGTTGTGTCTAAGGGGAATTATTGGTTCAAGAAAGGGGAATTAATTTGTTGTTTCTAAGGGGAAGGTGGGGAAGAGATATATTGATCTAGGACTCGAGAGGGAAAATGGATTTCCGAGAAATTGATTGCGTAACCTAACCTAACCTCATGAGCACGTGACGGGACTCCATATATAGGCATAGAATCCCTCGAGGGGAGAGGATTTCCGAGAAATTTATTGCGTAATCGAAGGGAGAGAATTCCAGAGAAATTGATTACAAAATCGGTAGAACCCTATCAGGAGCTCGTGAAAGGAATCCATTTATGGGCATAGAATGACGTAATCGACTAGGACAAATGGATTTCTGAGAATTTCAGTTCATTTTGGATTTCTTTCGATGAAATACAAGAGTTAGAATATTTCAGTAGTGCTTTGTCATGGTTTACCTTGTCACAGTTACATTCTCTTAATTTTCCAACGTTCATTTTGGATTTCTTTCGCTGAAATGCAAGAGTTGGAATATTTCAGTAGTATTTGGTTGTGGTTTACCTTGTCACAGTTACATTTTCTTGATTTTTCAAAGTTCATTATGAATTTCTTTCATTGAAATGCTAGAGTTGGAATATTTCAGTAGTGTTTTGTGGTGGTTTACCTTGTCACAGTTACATTCTCTTGATTTTTCAAAGTTCATTTTGAATTTCTTTCACTGAAGTGCAAGAGTTGGAATATTTCAGTTGTGTTTTGTAGTGGTTTAGCTTGTCACTGATACATTCTATTGATTTTTAAAAGTTCATCTCGAATTTATTTAATTGAAATTAAATATTTTGAATATTTAAGTAGTGTTTTTTTTTGTTTTACCTTGTCACACTTACATTCTCTTGATTTTTCAAACTTCATTTTGAATTTCTTTCGATGAAATGCAAGAGTTGGATTATTTCAGTAGTGTTTTGTTATGGTTTACATTGTCACAGTTAAATTATCTTGATTTTTCAAAGTTCGTTTTGGATTTCTTTCGTTAAAATGCAAGAGTTGGAATATTTCAGTAGTATTTTGTTATAGTTTACGTTGTCACAGTTACATTCTCTTGCTTTTTCAAAGTTCATTTTGTATTTCTTTCGTTGAAATGCGAGAGTTGGAATATTTCAGTAGTGTTTTGTCGTGGTTTACCTTGTCACGGTTACATTCTCTTGATTTTTCAAAAAGTTCATTTTGAATTTCTTGCATTGAAATGCAAGAGTTGGAATATTTCAGTAGTGTTTTGTCGTGGTTTTCCTTGTCCCAGTTACATTCTCTTGATTTTTCAAAGTTCATTTTGAATTTCTTTCATTGAAATGCAAGAGTTGGAATATTTCAGTAGTGTCTTGTTGTGGTTTACCTTAACACAGTTACATTCTCTTAATTTTTCAAAGCTCATTTTGAATTTCTTTCATTGAAATGCAAGAGTTGAATTATTTTAGTAGTGTTTTGTTGTGGTTTACCTTGTCAAAGCTACATTCTCTTGATTTTTCAAAGTTCATTTTGGATTTCTTTCGTTGAAATGCAAGAGTTGTAATATTTCAGTAGTGTTTTGTCATTGTTTACCTTAACACAGTTACATTCTCTTGATTTTTCAAAGTTCATTTTGAATTTCTATTGTTGAAATGCAAGAGTTGGAATATTTCAGTAGTGTCTTGTTGTGGTTTACCTGGTCACAGTTACATTTTCTTGATTTTTCAAAGTTCATTTTGAATTTCTTTCGTTGAAATGCAAGAGTTGGAATATTTCACTAGTGTTTTGTCGTGGTTTTTCCTTGTCAAAGTTACATTCTCTTGATTTTTCTAAGTTCATTTTGAATTTCTTTCACTGAAATGCAAGAGTTGGAATATTTCAGTAGTGTTTTATCATGGCTTAGCTTGTCACAGTTACATTCTCTTGATTTTTCAAAGTTCATTTTGAATTTTTTTCATTGAAATGCAAGAATTGGAATATTTCAGTAGTGTTTTGTTGTGGTTTACCTTAACACAGTTACATTCTCTTAATTTTTCAAAGTTCATTTTGAATTTCTTTCGTTGAAATGCGAGAGTTGGAATATTTCAGTAGTGTTTTGACATGGTTTACCTTGTCACAGTTACATTCTCTTGATTTTTCAAAGTTTATTTTGGATTTCTTTCATTGAAATGTGAGAGTTGAAGTATTTCAGTAGCTTTTTGTTGTGGTTTACCTTGTCAATGATACATTCTGTTGATTTTTCAAAGTTCATTTCGGATTTCTTTCGTTGAAATGCAAGAGTTGGAATATTTCAGTAGTGTTTTGTCATTGTTTACCTTAACACAGTTAAATTCTCTTGATTTTTCAAAGTTCATTCTGAATTTCTATCGTTGAAATGCAAGAGCTGGAATATTTCGTAGTGTGTTGTTGTGGTTTACCTTGTCACAGTTACATTTTCTTGATTTTTCAAAGTTCAATTTGAATTTATTTAGTTGAAATGCACGAGTTGGAATATTTCAGTAGTGTGTCTTCGTGGTTTACCTTGTCACAGTTACATTCTCTTGATTTTTCAAAGTTCATTTTGAATTTCTTTCACTGAAATGCAAGAGTTGGAATATTTCATTAGTGTTTTGTCGTGGTTTAGCTTGTCACAGTTACATTCTCTTGATTTTTAAAATTCAGTTTGAATTTCTTTCGTTGAAATGTAAGAGTTGGAATATCTCAGTAGTGTTTTGTTGCAGTTTACCTTATCACAGTTACATTCTCTTAATTTTTCAAAATTCATTTGAATTTCTATAATTGAAATGCAAGAGTTGGGTTATTTCAATAGTGTTTTGTCATGGTTTACCTTGTCACAGTTGCATTCTCTTGATATTTCAAAGTTCATTTTGGATTTCTTTCGTTGAAATGCAAGAGTTGGAATATTTCAGTAGTGTTTTGTCGTGGTTTACCTTGTCACAGTTACATTCTCTTGATTTTTCAAAGTTCATTTTGAATTTGTTTCGTTGAAATGCAAGAGTTGGAATATTTCAGTAGTGATTTGATGTGGTTTACCTTGTCACACTTACATTCTGTTAATTTTTCAAAGTTCATTTTGGATTTCTTTCGTTGAAATGCAAGAGTTGGAATATTTCAATAGTGTTTTGTCGTGGTTTACATAGTCACAGTTATATTCTCTTGTTTTTTCAAAGTTCATTTTGGATTTCTTTTGTTGAAATGCAAGAGTTGGATTATTTCAGTAATGTTTTGTTGTGGTTTACCTTATAACAGTTAAATTTTCTTGATTTTTCAAAGTTCATTTCGAATTTCTTTCGTTGAAATGCAAGAGTTGGAATATTTCAGTAGTGTTTTGTCGTGGTTTACCTTGTCACAGTTACATTCTCATAATTTTTCATACTTCATTTTGAATTTCTTTCATTTAAATGCAAGACTTGGAATATTTCAGTAGTGTTTTGTTGTGGTTTACCTTGTCACAGTAACATTCTCTTAATTTTTGAAAGTTCATTTTGGATTTCTTTCATTGAACTACAAGAGTTGTAATATTTCAGTAGTGTTTTATCATGGTTAACTTATCACAGTTACATTCTATTAATTTTTAAAATTTAATTTTGGTTTTCTTTCGTTGAAATACAAGAGTTGGAATATTTCAATAGTGTTTTGTCCTGGTTTACCTTGTCACAGTTACATTTTCTTGATTTTTCAAAGTTCATTTTTGATTTCATTCGTTGAAATTGAAGAGTTGGAATATTTCAGTAGTGATTTTTCGTGGTTCTTTGTCACACTTACATTCTCTTGATTTTTGAAAGTTCATTTTGTATTTCTTACGTTGAAATGCGAGAGTTGGTATATTTCAATAGTGTTTTGTCGTGGTTTACATAGTCACAGATATATTCTCTTGTTTTTTCAATGTTCATTATGGATTTCTTTTGTTGAAATTCAAGAGTTGGATTATTTAAGTAATGTTTTGTTGTGGTTTACCTTGTCACAGTTACATTCTCTTAATTTTTCAAAGTTCATTTTGAATTTCTTTCGTTGAAATGCAAGAGTTGGAATATTTCAGTAGTGTCTTGTTGTGGTTTACCTTAACACAGTTACATTCTCTTAATTTTTCAAAGCTCATTTTGAATTTCTTTCATTGAAATGCAAGAGTTGAATTATTTTAGTAGTGTTTTGTTGTGGTTTACCTTGTCAAAGCTACATTCTCTTGATTTTTCAAAGTTCATTTTGGATTTCTTTCGTTGAAATGCAAGAGTTGTAATATTTCAGTAGTGTTTTGTCATTGTTTACCTTAACACAGTTACATTCTCTTGATTTTTCAAAGTTCATTTTGAATTTCTATTGTTGAAATGCAAGAGTTGGAATATTTCAGTAGTGTCTTGTTGTGGTTTACCTGGTCACAGTTACATTTTCTTGATTTTTCAAAGTTCATTTTGAATTTCTTTCGTTGAAATGCAAGAGTTGGAATATTTCACTAGTGTTTTGTCGTGGTTTTTCCTTGTCACAGTTACATTCTCTTGATTTTTCTAAGTTCATTTTGAATTTTTTTCACTGAAATGCAAGAGTTGGAATATTTCAGTAGTGTTTTATCGTGGTTTACCTTGTGACATTTACAATATCTTGATTTTTAAAAGTTCATTTTGGGTTTTTTTTATTGAAATGCAAGAGTTGGAATATTTCAGTAGTGTTTTGTTGTGGCTTACCTTAGCACAGTTACATTCTTTTAATTTTTCAAAGTTAAATTTGAATTTCTTTTGTTGAAATGCGAGAGTTGGAATATTTCAGTAGTGTTTTGATGTGGTTTACCTTGTCACAGTTACATTCTCTTGATTTTTCAAAGTTTATTTTGAATTTCTTTCATTGAAATGCAAGAGTTGGATTATTTCAGTAGTGTTTTGTTGTGGTTTACCTTGTCACAGTTACATTCTCTTGATTTTTAAAAGTTCATTTTTTATTTCTTTCGTTGAAATGCAAGAGTTGGAATATTTCAGCAGTGTTTTGTCATTGTTTACCTTAACACAGTTACATTCTCTTGATTTTTCAAAGTTCATTTTGAATTTCTATCGTTGAAATGCAAGAGCTGGAATATTTCAGTAGTGTTTTGTTGTGGTTTACCTTGTCACAGTTACATTCTCTTGATTTTTCTAAGTTCATTTTGTATTTTTTTCGTTGAAATGCAAGAGTTGGAATATTTCAGTAGTGTTTTTTCGTGGTTTACCTTGTCACAGTTACATTCTCTTGATTTTTCAAAGTTCATTTTCAATTTCTTTCACTGAAATGCAAGAGTTGGAATATTTCATTAGTGTTTTGTCGTGGTTTAGCTTGTCACAGTTATATTCTCTTGATTTTTCAAAATTCATTTTGAATTTCTTTCGTTGAAATGCAAGAGTTGGAATATTTCAGTAGTGTTTTGTTGAAGTTTACCTTGTCACAGTTACATTCTCTTAATTTTTCAAAGTTCATTGGAATTTATATCATTGAAATGCAAGGTGTGGTTTATTTTGTTAGTGTTCTGTCATGGTTTACCTTGTCACAGTTTCATTCACTTGATTTTTCAAAGTTCATTTTCTATTTCTTTGATTGAAATACAAGAGTTGGAATATTTTAGTAGTGTTTTGTCATCGTTTACCTTGTCACAGTTACATTCTCTTGATTTTTCAAAGTTCATTTTGAATTTGTTTCGTTGAAATGCAAGAGTTGGAATATTTCAGTAGTGTTTTGATGTGGTTTACCTTGTCACACTTACATTCTATTAATTTTTCAAAGATCATTTTTGATTTCTTTCGTTGAAATGCAAGAGTTGGAATATTTCAATAGTGTTTTGTCGTGGTTTACATAGTCACAGTTACATTCTCTTGGTTTTTCAAAGTTCATTTTGGATTTCTTTCGTTGAAATTCAAGAGTTGGATTATTTCAGTAATGTTTTGTTGTGGTTTACCTTATCACAGTTACATTTTCTTGATTTTTCAAAGTTCATTTCGAATTTCTTTCGTTGAAATGCAAGAGTTGGAATATTTCAGTAGTGTTTTGTTTTGGTCTACCTTGTCACAGTTACATTCTTTGGATTTTTCAAAGTTCATTTTGAGTTTCTTTCATTAAAATGCAAGAGCTGGAATATTTCAATAGTGTTTTGTTGTGGTTTAACTTGTCACAGTTACATTCTCTTAATTTTTCAAATTCCATTTTGGATTTCTTTCATTGAAATGAAAGAGTTGTAATATTTCAGTAGTGTTTTTTCATGGTTACCTTATCACAGTTACATTCTAATAATTTTTAGAATTTCATTTTCGTTTTCTTTCCTTGAAATGCAAGAGTTGGAACATTTCAGTAGTGTTTTGTCATGATTTACCTTGTCACAGTTAAATTCTCTTGATTTTTGAAAGTTCATTTCGAATTTGAATCGGTGTAATGCAAGAGTTGGAATATTTCAGTAGTGTATTTTTGTGGTTCTTTGTCACAGTTACATTCAATTAATTTTTCAACGTTCATTTTGAATTTCTTACGATGAAATGCAAGAGTTGGACTATTTCAATAGTATTTTGTATTGGTTTAACTAGACACAGTTACTTTCTCTAAATTTTTCAAAGTTCATTTTGGATTTCTTTAATTGAAATGCAAGAGTTGGATTATTTCAGTAATGTTTTGTTGTGGTTTACCTTATCACATTTACATTTTCTTGATTTTTCAAAGTTCATTTTTAATTTCTTTCTTTGAAATGCAAGAGTTGGAATATTACACTAGTGTTTTGTCATGGTTTATCTTGTCACAGTTATATTCTCTTGATTTTTCAAAGTTCATTTTAAATTTATTTAACTGAAATGCAAGAGTTGGAATCTTTCAGTAGTGTTTTGTTGTGGTTTAGCTTGTCACAGTTACATTCTCTTAATTTTTGAAAGTTCATTTTGGATTTCTTTCATTGAAATGCAAGAGTTGGAATATTTCAGTAGTGTTCTGTCATGGTTAACTTGTCACAGTTACATTCTCTTAATTTTTCAAAGTTCATTTTGTATTTCTTTCGTTGAAATGCAAGAGTTGGAATATTTCAGTAGTGTTTTGCTGTGGTTTACCTTGTCACAGATACATTCTCTTTATTTTTCAAAGTTTATTTCGAATTTATTTAATTGAAAATAAAAACTTGGATTATTTCAGTAGTGTTTCGTTGTGGTTTACCTTGTCACTGTTACATTTTATTGATTTTTCAAAGTTCATTTGAATTTCTTTCATTGAAATGCAAGAGTTGGATTATTTCAGTAGTGTTTTGTAGTGGTTTACCTTGTCACAGTTACATTCTCTTAATTTTTCAAAGTTCATTTTTAATTTCTTTCGTGAAATGCAAGAGTTGGTATATTTCAGTAGTGTTTTATTATGCTTTACCGTATCACACTTACATTTTCATAATTTTTCATAGATCATTTTGGATTTCTTTCGTTGAAATGCAAGAGTTGTAATATTTCAGTAGTTTTTCATTGTCCTTTACATTTTCACAGTTACATTGTCTTGATTTTTTCGAAGATCATTTTGGATTTCTTTCGTTGAAATGCAAGAGTTGGAATATTTCGTTTTGTCGTGGTTTACTTTGTCACAGTTACATTTTCTTAATTTCTCAAAGTTCATTTTGAATTTTTTTCGTTGAAATGCAAGAGTTGGAATATTTCAGTAGTGTTTTGGCATGGTTTACCTTGTCACAGTTACATTCTCTAAATTTTTCAAAGTTCATTTTGAATTTCATTCCTTGAAATGCAAGAGTTGGAATATTTGAGTAGTGTTTTGTCGTGGTTTATCTTGTCACAGTTACATTCTCTTGATTTTTCAAAGTTCATTTTGCATTTCTTTCGTTGAAATGCAAGAGTTGGAATATTTCAGTAGTGTTTTGTCGTGGTTTACCTTGTCACAATTACATTCTCTTGATTTTTCAAAGTTCATTTTGGTTTTCTTTCGTTCAAATGCAAGAGTTGGAATATTTCAGTAGTGTTTTTTTGTGGTTTACCTTGTCACAATTACATTCTCTTGATTTTTCAAAGTTCATTTTGAATTTCATTCCTTGAAATGCAAGAGTTGGAATATTTGAGTAGTATTTTTTAATTGTTTACCTTTTCAGAGTTACATTCTTTTGATTTTTTCAATGTTCATTTTGGTTTTATTTTAGGAGATGCAAGAGTAGGAATATTTTAGTGTTGTTTTGTCAGGGTCTACTTTATTAAAGTTATATTCTATTAATTTATCAAATTTCTTTTTGGATTTCTTTCGTTGAAATGCAAGAGTTGGTATATTTCAGTAGTGTTTTGTTGTGGTTTACCTTGTCACAATTACATTCTCTTGATTTTTCAAAGTATATTTTGGTTTTCTTTCGTTCAAATGCAAGAGTTGGAATATTTCAGTAGTGTTTTTTTTGTGGTTTACCTTGTCACACTTACAGTCTCTTATTTTTTCAAAGTTCATTTTGTATTTCTTTCGTTGAAATGAAAAAGATGGAATATTTCAGTTGTGTTTTGGCTTGGTTTACTTTGTCACAATTAAAGTCTCTTAATTTTTAAAGGTTCATTTTGAATTCCTTTAGTTGAAATGCAACAGTTGGAACATTTCATTAATGTATTTGCGTGGTTCACCGTATTATTAGTTCATTGTTTTGATTTTTAAAAGTTCATATTGGTTTTCTATTGTTGAAATTCGTGAATTTGAATATTTCAGTAGTGTCTCTATATAGTTTCCCAGTTAGCAATGAAATTCTCCCGGTTTTTCGAAATTAACTCTGGATTTCATTCCTTTAACTGAACGAGTGGGAATATTACATTAATGTTTTGTCGCGGTTTATCTTGTCACAGTTATATTCTCTTGATTTTTCAAAGTTCATTTTGAATTTCTTTCGTTGAAATGCAAGAGTTGGAATATTTCAGTAGTGTTTTGTTGTGGTTTACCCTGTCATAGTTACATTCTCTTGATTTTTAAAAGTTCATTTGAATTCTATCATTGAAATGCAAGGGTTGGTTTATTTCACTAGTGTTCTGTCGTGGTTTACCTTGTCACAGTTGCATTCTCTTGATATTTCAAAGTTCATTTTCTATTTCTTTCGTTGAAATACAAGAATTGGAATATTTCAGTAGTGTTTTGTCATGGTTTACCATGTCAAAGTTACATTTTATTGATTTTTAAAAGTTAACTTTTTATTTCTATCAGTGTAATGAAAGAAGCTACTTATTATGCTAGTGATTCGACGTGGTTTACTTTGTCGCAGTTACACTCTGTTAATTTTTCAAAGTTCATTTTGGATTTCTTTCTTAGGTATGCAAGAGTTGGACTATTTCAGTAGCGTTTTGTTTTGGTTTACATTGTCACAGTTACATTCTCTCGATTTTTCAAAGTTCATTTTGTATTTCTTTCGTTGAAATTCAAGAGTTGGATTATTTCAGTAGTGTTCTGACTTGGTTTGCCTTATAAGAGTTACTTTTTCTTGATTTTTCGAAGTTCATTTTGAACTTATTTAGTTTAAATGAAAGAGCTTTATTATTTCAGTAGTGTTTCGTTATTGCCTAATTCGTCACACTTAAATTCTCACAATTTTTCGAAGTTCTTTTTGAATTTATCTCGTGAAATGCAAGAGTTGGAATATTTCAGTAGTGTTTTGCCGTGGTTTACTTTGTCACAGTTACATTCTCTTAATTTTTCAAAGTTCATTTTGCATTTCTTTCGTTGAAATGCAAGAGTTATAATATTTCAGTAGTGTTTTGTTGTGGTTTACCTTGTCACAATTACATTCTCTTGATTTTTCAAAGTTCATTTTGGTTTTCTTTCGTTCAAATGCAAGAGTTGGAATATTTCAGTTGTGTTTTTTTTGTGGTTTACCTTGTCACAGTTACATTCTCTTTTTTTTCAAAGTTCATTTTGGATTTCTTTCGATGAAATACAAGAGTTGGAATATTTCAGTAGTGTTTTGTCATGGTTTACCTTGTCACAGTTACATTCTCTTAATTTTTCAAGGTTCATTTTGAATTTGTTTCGTTGAAATGCAACCGTTAGAATATTTCAATAGTGTTTTGTCGTTGTTTACCTTATCACAGTTACATTTTCTTGATTTTTCAAAGTTCATTTTGAATTTCTTTCATTGAAATGCAAGAGTTAGAATATTTCAGTAGTGTTTTGTCGTGGTTTACCTTGTCACAGTTACATTGTCTTTATTTTTAAAAGTTCATTTCGAATTTCTTTCACTGAAATGAAAGAGGTGGAATATTTCAGTAGTGTTTTGTCGTGGTTTAGCTTGTCACAGTTACATTCTCTTGATCTTTCAAAGTTCAGTTTGAATTTCTTTCGTTGAAATGTAAGAGTTGGAATATTTCAGTAGTGTTTTGTTGTGGTTTACCTTGTCACTGTTACATTTTCTTGATTTTTCAAAGTTCATTTGAATTTCTATCATTGAAATGCAAGAGTTGGGTTATTTCAATAGTGTTTTGTCGTGGTTTACCTTGTCACAGTTGCATTCTCTTGATTTTTCAAAGTTCATTTTGGATTTCTTTCATTGAAATACAAGAGTTGGAATATATCAGTAGTGTTTTGTTGTGGTTTACCTTGTCACACTTACATTCTCTTAATTTTTCAAAGTTCATTTGGGATTTCTTTCGATGAAATGCAAGAGTTGGAATATTTCAGTAGTGTTTTGTCGTGGTTTACCTTGTCACAGTTACATTCTCTTGATTTTTCAAAGTTCATTTTGAATTTCTTTAATTGAAATTCAAGAGTTGGAATATTTCAGTAGTGTTTTGTTGTGGTTTACCTTGTCACAGTTACATTTTCTTAATTTTTCTTTGAACTTTGAAATTTAAAAAATCAAGAGAATGTAACTGTGACAAGGTAAACCATGGCAAAACACTACTGAAATATTACAACTCTTGCATTTCAACGAAAAAAATCCAAAATGAACTTTAAAATATAAAGAGAATGCAACTGTGACAAGGTAAACCACGACGAAACACTATTGAAATAACCCAACTCTTGCATTTCAATGATAGAAATTCAAATGAACTTTGAAGAGAATGTAACTGTGACAAGGTAAACCTCAACAAAACACTACTGAAATATTCCAACTCATGCATTTCAACAAAAGAAATTCAAAATGAACTTCGAAAAATCAAGAGAATGTAACAGTGACAAGGTAAATCACGACAAAACACTACTGAAATATTCCAACTCTTGCATTTCAGTGAAAGAAATTCAAAATAAACTTTGAAAAATCAAGAGAATGTAACAGTGAGAAGGTAAACCACTAATAAACACTGCTGAAATATTCCAACTCCTGCATTTCAACGAAAAAAAATCAAAATGAACTTTGAAACATCAAGAGAATGTAACAGTGATATGGTAAACCACGACAAAACACTACTGAAATATTCCAACTCTTGCATTTCAACGATAGAAATTCAAAATGAACTTTGAAAAATCAAGAGAATGTAACTGTCACAAGCTAAACCATGATAAAACACTACTGAAATATTCCAACTCTTGCATTTCAGTGAAAGAAATTCAAAATGAACTTAGAAAAATCAAGAGAATGTAACTGTGACAAGGTAAACCACTACAAAACACTACTGAAATATTCCAACTCTTGCATTTCAACACAAGAAATTCAAAATGAACTATGAAAATAAGAGAATGTAATTGTGACAAGAAAATGTAACTTTGACAAGGTAAACCACAACAAAACACTACTGAAATATTCCAACTCTTGCATTTCAACGATAGAAATTCAAAACGAACTTTTAAAAATCAAGAGAATTTAACAGTGTTAAGGTAAACAATGACAAAACACTGCTGAAATATTCCTACTCTTGCATTTCAACGAAAGAAATCCAAAATGAACTTTGAAAAATCAAGAGAATGTATCTTTGACAAGGTAAACCACAACAAAACACTACTCAAATAATTCAACTCTTACAATTCAGTGAATGAAATTCAAAATGAAGTTTGAAAAAACATGAGAATGTAATTTTGACAAGGTAAACCAAGACAAAACACTACTGAAATATTCCAACCCTCGCATTTGAACGAAAGAAATCCAAAATGAACTTTGAAAAATCAAGAAAATGTAACTGTGACAAGGTAAAACACAACAAAACACTACTGAAATATTCCAACTCTTGCATTTCAACGAAAGAAATCCAAAATGAACTTTGAAAAATAAAGCGAATGTATCTGTGACAAGGTAAACCATGATAAAACACTACTGAAATAATCCAACTCTTGCATTTCATCGATAGAAATTCAAAATGAACTTTGAAAAATCAAGAGAATGTAAGTGTGACAAAGTAAACCACAAAAAAAAACTACTTAAATATTTCTTTCATTTCAATGAAAGAAATTCAAAATGAACTTTGAAAAATCAAGAGAATGTAACTGTGACAAGCTAAACCACGACAAAACACTACTGAAATATTCCAACTCTTGCATTTCAGTGAAAGAAATTCAAAATGAACTTTGAAAAATCAAGAGAATTTAACTGTGACAAAGGTAAACCACAACAAAACACTACTGAAATATTCCAACTCTTGCATTTCAAAGAAAGAATTTCAAAATGAACTTTGAAAAATCAACAGAATGTAGCTGTGACAAGTTAAACCACAACAGAACACTACTGAAATATTCCAACTCTTTCATTTAAACGAAAGAAATTCAAAATGAACTTTGAAAAATTAAGAGAATGTAACTGTGACAAGGTAAACCATGACAAAACACAACTGAAATATTCCAACTCTTGTATTTCATCGAAAGAAATCCAAAATGAACTTTTAAAAAATAATAGAATGTAAGTGTGACAAGGTAAACCATAAAAAAAACTACTGAAATATTCCAACTCTTGCATTTCAACGAAAAAAAAACAAAATGAAATTTGAAAAATCAAGAAAATTTAACTGTTACAAGGTAAACACAAAAAAAACACTACTTAAATAGTCCAACTCTTGCATTTCAATGAAAGAAATTCAAAATGAACTATGAAAACTCAAGAGAATGTTAGTGTTACAAGCTAAACCACGAAAAATCACTACTGAAATATTCCACCTCTTTCATTTCAAATTGAACTTTGAAAAATCAAGAGAATGTAGCTGTGACAAGGTAAACCATGATAAAACACTACTGAAATATTCCAACTCTTGCATTTCAACAAAGGAAATTCAAAATGAACTTTGAAAAATCAAGAGAATGTAAGTGTGACAAGGTTAACCATGTCAAAACAATACTGAAATATTCAAATCCTTGCATTTAATCGAAAGATATCAAAAATGAACTTTGAAAAATTTATAAAATTTAATTGTGACAATGTAAACTATGACAAAACACTGCTGAAATAATGCAATTCTCATTGTTCAAAGATTGAAAATCAAAATGAACTTTGAAAAATCATGAAAAAGTAAGTGATACAGGTTAGAGAAAGACCAAACACTACTAAATTATTCCAGCTCTTGCATTTTAATGAAAGAAATCCAAAATGATCTTTGAAAAATCAAGAGAATGTAACTGTGACAAAGTAAACCATGATAAAACACTACTGAAATAATCCAACTCTTGCATTTCATCGATAGAAATTCAAAATGAACTTTGAAAAATCAAGAGAATGTAAGTGTGACAAAGTAAACCACAAAAAAAAACACTACTTAAATATTTCTTTCATTTCAATGAAGGAAATTCGAGATGAACTTTGAAAAATCAAGAGAATGTAACTGTGACAAGCTAAACCACGACAAAACACTACTGAAATATTCCAACTCTTGCACTTCAGTGAAAGAAATTCAAAATGAACTTTGAAAAATCAAGAAAATGTAACTGTGACAAGGTAAACCACAACAAAACACTACTGAAATATTCCAACTGTTGTATTTCAATGAAAGACTTTCAAAAATGAACTTTGAAAAATGAAGAGAATATAGATGTAACAAGGTAAACATAACAAAACACTACTGAAATATTCCAACTCTTGCATTTAAACGAAAGAAATTAAAAATGAACCTTGAAAAATCAAGAGAATGTAACTGTGACAAGGTAAACCATGCAAAACCCTACTGAAATATTCCAACTCTTGTATTTCATCGAAAGAAATTCAACATGAACTTTGAAAAAATAATAGAATGTAAGTGTGACAAGGTAAACCATAAAAAAAACTACTGAAATATTCCAACTCTTGCATTTCAACGAAAAAAAAACAAAATGAACTTTGAAAAATCAAGTAAATGTAACTGTGACTAGGTAGGGCGCATCAAAACACTACTGAAATATTCAAGCTCTTGCATTTCACTGAAAGAACTCCAAAATGAACTTCGAAAAATCAAGAGAATGTAACTGTTACAAAGTAAACCACGACATAATACTACTTAAATATTCCAGCTCTTGCATTTCAAAATGAACTTTGAAAAATCAAGAGAATGTAGCTGTGACAAGGTAAACCATGATAAAACACTACTGAAATATTCCAACTCTTAAATTTCAACAAAGGAAATTCAAAATGAACTTTGAAAAATCAAGAAAATGTAATTGTAACAAGGTAAACCACGACAAAACACTATTGATATATTCTAACTCTTGCATTTAAACGAAACAAATCCAAAATGAACTTTGAAAAATTAAGAGAATGTAACTGTGACAAGGTAAACCATGCAAAACCCTACTGAAATATTCCAACTCTTGTATTTCATCGAAAGAAATTCAACATGAACTTTGAAAAAATAAGAGAATGTAAGTGTGACAAGGTAAACCATAAAAAAACTACTGAAATATTCCAACTCTTGCCTTTCAACGAAAGAAAACCAAAATGAACTTTGAAAAATCAAGAGAATGTAACTGTGACAAGGTAAACCACAACAAAACACTACTGAAATATTCCAACTCTTGCATTTCAACGAAAGAAATTCAAAATGAACTTTGAAAAATAAAGAGAATGTAAGTGTGACAAGCTAAACCACAACAAAACACTACTGAAATATTCCAACTCGTTCATTTCAAATTGAACTTTGAAAAATCAAGAGAATGTAGCTGTGACAAGGTAAACCATGATAAAACACTACTGAAATATTCCAACTCTTGCATTTCAACAAATGAAATTCAAAATGAACTTTCAAAAATCAAGAGAATGTAAGTGTGACAAGGTAAACCACAACAAAACACTACTGAAATATTCCAACTCTTGCATTTCAACAAAAGAAATCCAAAATGAACTTTGAAAAATCAAGAGAAAGTAACTGTGACAAGGTAAAACCGAACAAAACACTACTGAAATATTCCAACTCTTGCATTTCAATGAAAAAAATCCAAAATTAACTTTGAAAAATCAAGAGAATGTAACTGTGACAAGGTAAACCACGACAAAACATTACTGAAATATTCCAACTCTTACATTTCAATGAAAAAAATCCACAATGAACTTTGAAAAATCAAGAAAATGTAAATGTGACAAGGTAAACCACAACAAAACACTACTGAAATATTCCAACTCATGCATTTCAATGAAAGAAATCCACAATGAACTTTAAAAAATTAAGAGAATGTAACTGTGACAAGGTAAACCACGACAGAACACTACTGAAATATTCCATCTCTTGCATTTCAACGAAAGAAATTCAAAATGAACTTTGAAAAATTAAGAGAATGTAATTGTGACAAAGTAAACCACGACATAACGCTACTGAAATATTCCAACTCTTGCATTTCAACGAAAAAAATCCAAAATGAACTTTTAAAAATCAAGAGAATGCAACTGTGACAAGGTAAACCACGACAAACCACTACTGAAATAAACCAACTCTTGCATTTCAATGAAAGAAATTCAAAATGAACTTTGAAAAATCAAGAGAATGTAACTGTGACAAGGTAAACCACAACAAACCACTACTGAAATATTCCAACTCTTGCATTTCAATGAAAGAAATTCAAAATGAACTTTTAAAAATCAAGAGAATGTAACTGTGACAATGTAAACCACGAGAAAACACTACTGAAATATTCCAACTCTTGCGTTTCAACGAAAGAAATCGAAAATGAACTTTTAAAAATCAAGAGAATGTAACTGTGACAAAGTAAACCATGACAAACAACTACTGAAATAATCCAACTCTTGCATTTCAATGAAAAAAATCGAAAATGAACTTTGAAAAATCAAGAGAATGTAATTGTGACAAGGTAAACGACAACAAACCACTACTGAAATATTCCAACTGTTCTAGTCGATTACGTCATTCTATGCCCATAGATGGATTCCCGTCACGAGCTCCTGATAGGGTACTACCGATTATGTAATCAATTTCTCTGGAATTCTCTCCCTTCGATTACGCAATAAATTTCTCGGAAATCCTCTCCCCTCGAGGGATTATATGCCCATATATGGAGTCCCGTCACGTGCTCATGAGGTTAGGTTAGGTTATGCAATCAATTTCTCGGAAATCCATTTTCCCTCTCGAGTCCTAGATCAATATATCTCTTCCCCACCTTCCCCTTAGAAACAACAAATTAATTCCCCTTTCTTGAATCAATAATTCCCCTTAGAAACAACAAATTAATTCCCCTTTCGTGAGTCAATAATGCCCCTTAGAAACAGCAAATTAATTCCCCTTTCGTAGATCAATAATTCCCCTTAGAAACAACAAATTAATTCCCCTTTCGTGACAAATCAATCAACCTTGACATCATCCGTCAGACATTAATAAACTTCGCCCGGAAACAATTCTCCTGGACGAAGACCAAAAACATTAATAAACTTCGCCCGGAGACAATTCTCCTTGAAAATACATCAAAGTATCAATTTCTCGGAAACGTGTTCTCCCTGGGGATTCCATGCCCATATTTGGTGCCCCGTCGGACTGACAGCACATGTGTTCTCCCTAGGGACTCTATGCCCATATATGGACTCCCGTCGGCATTAAACTAAATTGTAGATGGCAGCAGGGGTGCCCGTCACGAGTTATAGGGTCCTCTCTACTGCCGTGTTTACAAACGTGAGCAGGGTGATAGCCACCCAGCACGAATCCGCTCACTTGTTGACACCCTTTAGTGTCCTAGAAAAAGCTGATTATTTATGTTTTATTGTTTTTTTTTTTTTTTTTGTTTTTTTTTTTTGTTTTTTTTTTAGTAGTAAGCTCTATTATTGTTTTTTTTTTTTATAAAATAGAAATTAGTTTATTTCTTTGAATTTTAATTTGTTTGACTCTAGTTCGGGAGACATCTCCTCCTTGGGTGAGCGACTACTTCAGCTTGAAAATAACCCAATAGATGTTCTTAGCTTGATTGATAATTCAGTAGGTCAGTCTAATAAATCACCACCAAATCCCCATTTTTCAGTTAGTAGTAAGTATGTATCGGATTTAGATCGAGTTTCCAAACGAGACGGTAGTTTCCCTGTGCTTCAGCCGAATGTACAGGGCCTTTGTTCTTCATTTAATGAGTTGAAAAAAATAGTGCTTGGTGGCCACCCTGATTTTATTGGTTTTTGTGAGACTTTCTTTGTTTCGAAAAATGAATGTCTATTGCATATCTCTGGGTACAAAATGGAATGTTTAAATTAAAGTAGGATGGCGAGAGGTGGCCTAATTGTTTATTTTTCGGAATGTCTTCCGTACTCTGTTAGACGTAACCTGTCCAGAAATGAAGAAGTAATTTTTGAATCCATATTTATTGAGATTAAAACCCAAGCTAAAACTTTGATTGTTGATAATACATACCGGTCTCCTAGTGGGTCTGGTCCCTCTTTCCTTCAGATTCTTGATGAGATTTTGAAAACAATCAAACTTCATTCATGTGAACTTGAACCTTAATTTGTGTGACCGTAGGTCATCCTCGTCCTTGGATTTGTTTTTCCTTCCATTACCTTCTGCATGCATTCCAACTTGCATTACTAACACTACTGCTTCTTTGCTTGATGATATTTTTTCATCGTTGACCTTGGTGCAAAATTTTGTTTTGACGAGTGATATCTCAGACCATTTTCCTGTTTTTTCCACGTATGATTTTTCTGATGCGTTGCCAAGGAGGAATGCGTTGCCAAGGAGGTTTTTCCTCTTTAAAATTTAATGATCAGGGTTTGCATCTTCTTAGGTCAGGGTTGCCGGATTGTTTGTGGAGTATTTCTGAAAATGAATCTGATATAGATTCTTTGTTTAATTCTTTTTATGATTCTTTGGAAGAAGTTACCTTGGATACATGTTATCCGGCCCAGTTGAATCCGGAATCAAAAAGAACAACTTCTTTGAATTCTTGGATGACTCCGGGACTCCTTAAAAGTTGGAGCAAGAAAAATTATCTATGGAAGGCTTATAGGTCTACTAAGTCATTTTCTCTTGATTCTTGACTTAAACTTTTCAAAGCTTATAGAAGAGTTTACAATTCGCTTTGCCGAAAGGCCAAATCGTTATTTTATTACAAAAAATTATCTGCGTGTGGTAAAGACATTAGGAAGACATCGCAAGTTATCAATTCTGCTATCAGGCCATCTTCTCTGCCTCCTTCTGCCCCTTCAAGTATTGTGATGGAAGGCAAAAATGTAGAGGGCGAGCTAAAAGTTTAAGATGCGTTTACTTTCTATTTTTCTAATATCGGCAGAACCACAGCCTCTTCTGTATGTCCTTCTTCTTCTCTACCTGACATTAGGTCTTACCTTGGACCGCCTTGTCCTAAATCAAGGGCATTTGAACCTGCCTCTGAAGCTGAAATAGCCAGAGCTATCAATGGTATGAGGAGTTCTTCATCTTCTGGCCCAGACCGTATTCTGACTAAGGTTGTAAAGTGCATTTTTCCTGTCATCATTTCTGCCCTTACGAGACTTGTCAATCTTTCCTTTCAAAATGGTTTTTTTCCATGTGCTTTAAAGCGTTGTCGCGTTATTATTCTTCTTAAATGTGGATCAAGAAATGATCCAGCAAATTATCGTCCCATATCCCTTTTATCAGTGTTTAGTAAAATATTTGAAAAAGCTATGCTTTCTCGACTTCTTAATTTTCTTAATTCTAAACACTTTTTTCATGATTTTCAGTTTAGTTTTAGGGCCAAGAATTCAACTGAGCATGCATGCGCAACTCTTTTGAATTGTTTAGATTCAGTTCTTAACTCTGGTCTGATACCTGCTGCTCTTTTTCTCGATGTACGAAAAGCATTCGACTCATTAACACACGATTCTTCTTTGGAATCTGTGCCTTATTGGTATATGAGGGAATGCTTATTCTTGGTTTCTATCATATTTATCTGGTTGAGTCATCTCGGTTGATCCGCACTTTTCTAACCCTTCGGGAATAGAGTTTGGCGTTCCACAAGGATCTGTTATTGGGCCGATGCTCTTTTAATCTACGTCAATGACCTTATTAGTGCGGTTCCAAATTTCAAACCTACCATTTGCTGCCGTCTTTGTCAACCATCATCCGTCACTAATTGTGACAGGAGTTCGACCTTACCGGATGCACTTATTGCTTTTGCTGATGAAAGTACGCTTGGCACAACTGGTAGAACTGAGTCTGATCTTCGTTCACAGATAAATGCCCTTTTTGAAAGAGTTGTCCAATAGTTTCATGTAAGTTATCTTGCCTTAAATGTCGAGAAGCCATTTTTCTCATTTTCTCCAGAGTTTCAAAGGCTTGCCCTGACTTAAATGAAATACACGTATCAAGAGGTTCTCTAAGTAAACCTAAGGATCGTTACTTTCGATTCCTAGGCATCTTGCTTGACGAAAATCTTTCCTTCAAGCATCCTATTGACCAGATTAAAATGAAAGTCTCCAGGAGTCTTGGAATACTTAGAAAGCTCAAACACATATTTCCAGGGTCGATTTTTAGAATCTTGTTCTACAGCCTAGTTCAGTCTTATGTATATATATATATATATATATATATATATATATATATATATATATATATATATATATATATATATATATATATATATATATATATATATATATATATGAATTCTCTCTATTTTCTTTCGTGTTCTTCTTTCATCTTTTTGCAGTTGCACGGCCATCTTCCTGCTGCTCTATGTAATTATATATTTTTTGTTTCTTATCAATCGACTTATCATCTCCGCACTTTCAACAATTTACAGATTCATCATACTCCATCAGTGAGATCCGACTTCAACCCTCTGACAACTTGCAACAGGATTTAGAACACGCTACCTGTGTCTGCACGAAGCTGCCACTCGTTTGGTATGTTCCAAAATTATGTTAGAGATTTTTCAGCTAGTAATTAAGTATTTTTCCGGTTTCCCTCGGAGTTGTTGTCTTTGGATTGAATTGGATATATTTTTTTGTGTTAGTATTATTTTTTTCTCCCTTGTTCTTTCCCGGCCATGGAGCCTTATGGGGGAGATTTTGTTGAAGTAGTTTTTTGTTTATGATTTTTATTGTTAAATAAAGAACTCACTCACTATTCACCATATAGCCCTAATGTTTTGGTTACTAAAACAAATCTCGAATTATTTTGGTATATATATTTAAAGACGGTATAGAAATATCAAAATAAGCTATTTTTACTCAATATTAAAGGCGGCATATCGTGTCCTTCTTCCTTCTAAAAAAAAAAAAAAAAAAAAAAAAAAAAATCTACATTGCATATAGGTAGTAAAAAAAACAACTATACATTGAGTATAGAAAATAAATACAGAAGTAAAATAAATAAATTGAGTATTAAAAACTTATGAAGAGAAAAGTCACATAATTAAGTTATAATTTGGGATTGAAAAGTTATCCCATGTACATATAGACAGTTGCACATCGATCTGTTATGGACAGAATCTCGCAATTACTGAAGTTGCACGATAAAAATAAATAATGAAAATTAAACTCAAGAACTTACTAAATGCACATTTTCACGCAACATGATCTCCTAGCCAAAGCGCCTGTCGGATGACAGGCAAAAAAAAAAAAAAAAAACAGAAAAAAAAGTAGTGTTCACAGAAAACTATTCTGCGTCTTTTCCCGAATCACAAAATTCTTAGGGCCCTTACCCTTTCCCCTCAAAGATTTTTCGAAAGTTGTAACTCGAACCTCCAATGATCATACGGAACAGGGCATGCTTATCAAACTACGTATAAAATTCATAGCCTTTCAATGAAACCTACAGACCATATGTCATCTCTATAATGATAAATATACTCTTACAAGAACACTTCACGAATCTGTTGTATTATTACAACATCACGTGATTATTTTCAGAGCTGAGAATTAGTAATTGGCTGGGATTTGGGGAAACTTACTAAATATAGATGCAGGGTCTGATATAAAACATGTACAAGGAATTATGGATAATTACCGGTTTTTTCATTACAGTGCCTGTTCATTTTATGGAAAGCTCATGTTATTTGGCGTTATTAAAACAAAAAATAATTACATGGTCCACTGTTACATAAAACTCGAGTTAAATACTGGTGGACTTCAGTAGGGAAGGGATTATCAAGCAAGAACAAGGCAATTAGCATAAAGTTTCAGAATCAAGTTTGGATTATGAAAATAAGCAAACATTTACTCAAGCTTAAAAATGGAACCTAATTACAACTTTTAACTAAAACGATTGAAAAAACCTAATTTTCAATTTAAAAAAAGACTGTAATTGATTTTCAGGTATGCAGTGGCATAAAACTCCATTTTGCACAAGAACGCAAAACGTCAGTGTAGATATTCTTGAGAGTGTTCCAGAAAAATAGTTTCTAACCTTACTTAGTTTTTTAGTTATTTTTTTTTGTATTCATAACTAAACTATATCTTTTGCGAAGAATATTCTCTTGAATAGCCTCTTTATTATTCTTTACACACCTTGTGCCACGTAACTTCACCAGATTCCTTTGAGATTTCAACTTCAAGTATAGCTGATTCCCTTTCCTTTGTTTCAAGATCTTCTAGCTTTTTGACAAATGTAGGAGGAGCTTCTAAAAAAAAAAAAATAATAAAAAAAAAAAAATGAGTTTGGTTATTCCAAATTCAACAAGACTTGCTTCACCGTGGGTTCATCAACTAGTATTTAATTTTTTTCAATTCAGACAAAACTTCCAAATTGGCCTTAATCCGATTCAGTTTTAGCACCTACATAATTGTTAGCAAAAGAACAAATCTTTACAGGATCTTCGGTGGGAAAACATTTTGCAAAAAATAAATTTTGAGCGACTTGGAACATCTTCGTCTCCCAAAGAATCCTCTTGGTTAAACTCCTTTATTGTTTTACTTGGGATTTTGGAACTGATATAGCAAATGAGTAAGTTAATAAGAGATGATAAAAGGAAAATAGATGATAAAAGGAAAAAAAAACTTAGAGGGTAAAACTGGGAGTAATGATTTTCCTTGAAGTATGTATGAATCAATAAAAACATTTGCCATAGTAATTTTTTTTTCCTTTATCATACATTTTATACAAGAAAAAAAAATTGAAACTAAATATACAAAACTGCAACTAGTAATATCTGTAGAAAAATAGGGACTAAAAGTATTTTCAAAATTTGGTGAGACTTGAAAGACAAGATTTTAACATCATCTTTAGATGATGTTAAAATCTTTAGATGATGTTAAAATATGTTTATACCATATTTATGTTTATACCATCTTTAGATGGTATAAACATATAGTGGTGATAATTGTCTTTCTGGCTTTTCCAGAGAAACCTAAGGGTTACACAAATTCACAAACATGTAATTTTTTGGCCAAATACCGTACGTGCCAAAATGGACTTGAAGACCAGACGCTAACGCTACGATTCCTATAGTGGCTCACACGTACCGTTTACATTCAATTTTAAACTTAGCTTGGTCGATTATTTGGTTCAGTAGTACCAGCTTGCTTGCGGAGAGGTCAGGCTGATTTACGCTAATAAAGAATAAAAAATGACCCGTGCTTTTCAAAATTATCTTTGGAAACTAGGCCTAAAAGGATTCGTTGATTTATGAAAGACCTTACATTACCTTTAACTCCTACTCCCTATGAAATTTGCTCCCACAAATCATAACTAGCAGCTTATTTTATGGCACTTATGAGCTCTTAAAATGTAATCTTTATTAAACTGGACGGTTTATTTTTTTAAAACCCGATGCTTCAATATTTATTTGTCTAAGCTACCCTTCTTCAAATGTGTTTTATACATTCAATTAATCTAAACTGCCAAGATTAATAAACTGGGACAACAATTGAAAAAATTGCTGAATACGTGATTCGATTTTCACACAAAAAATCCCAAACAGTTGCAATTGTTGTATTTCTGACCAGTTATTTAATGTTGCATGTAATTGTGTGGATCCAAGATTAGTTACACCACACAAATAGGTTTGAACAATCCTTAGTTTAAAAAACGATCAATTGTATTTCCTTCGACAATCTCTAACCTTGAATTGAAATTGCATCAAAACGGAAAATTGCATCAAAACGGTATTCAGGATTTTTTCGGAAGGGGTTATTTTTTCTAGGGGGGGGGGGGGTATTTAAAAAAACATTAATTTACATGCATTTATCTTACTTTTTGACAAGTCGGACAAAAATTTCAAGAAGGGAGGTGATTCAAACCCAGTCATCCTCTCACTGGATACATGCCTTAACAAAGCAAAAGAAATAAGTAAAAAAGTAAACACAAACCAAGTATAAAAGTAAAAGAAGTAAAACATAGTAATAGGCAAACAAAGCAAAAGAAATAAGTAAAACAGTAAACACAAACCAAGTATAAAAGTAAAAGAAGTAAAACATAGTAATAGGCAAACAAAAATGTTAAGGCAATATCACCTACCTCTAACTACAAGAGACGATTCTGATACTTCATTCTCGGCAAGCACACTGTAGACTCCAGCATCTTCCATACGAGTACTAAAAACAATCCAAATTTAAAATTATGTATGAGCATAATTACTAACAAATTTGAAGAAGCTATTATTGATTGTACTTGTTAATCCACAAAATAAAGTTTTTAGGCTGCATTAAGGCGAGAAGAAACGGGCATGCTTTTGGTCTTAATGAAAAACACAGGGATAAGAGCAGTGATAATCTTGTATTTCTTTTTTTGTCGAATGCAGGGTTTTGCTGATGGAATATGTATCATTTAATTTGGAAATATTTTTGACCGAGGAACTTAAAAAGGGGATTGGGAAAATAAGAAAAGTGAAAAAAATGTTAGAGGTGCAAGCCTGGACTCATTAATGAATGGAGTTTATTCTTCTAAATTTATATATTCTTCAATTTTTATTTTCCTTTTTTGTTATTTCCCACATTCTTATGATTGCCAAAGCCCTGAAATATCTCATAGAATAAATTCAACATAATTCTCTTCAGCAAGTTTTTTGACTAAATTTTGCATAGATCAAATAATATTAATTTGATTATTATCAAACTGTTTATTTTTATACTTCTTGTCCTTAATTTCATACCACCTGGATAGCCGTCCTTAGTTAGTATCTATTCGAATGTAAACCCAAACCCATTTATTTCATTGTGTTAAATCTATTTTGATAGAAACTGACATTTTTCTTAAAAAGTTCACAAGATGGGATAAGCAGGAGGGTCCTCTAAACTAGGCTACAGTCAATTTAATTAAAAAAAATCACTTGAGGATTTGTTGAATGGTGAGCAACGCGGAAGGTTCGAATGATTTGTGATGGGTAAGAAGTTGTTGCTAGTGTATCAGCTCCAGGTGGCTCGTAATGAGTGAGTAAAAGTGGTGGTATACAATTTTAGTAAAACTACTATGGGAGTTTTTTAGCTTTTCTATAGGTTAAAACATACTCAACATATACAGATGCCTTATTTTATGCATGTGAGATGAATAGCCTACTTAGCCATGTTTTGCTTTTCACCAAAAATTTTCTAAAACTACTAAATTCTAGGGAAATTTTCTTTTTTTTTAAACGCATTTGAGATTAGGACTTTCTACTTTTATTATCTTCATAGAAATAGCAGTTTTTAATAAATAAAAATTTTTTTTTACATTCTAGAGATTACAATCCATACAGATTCTGTTTAATGATGAGAGATCAGCGTGCTAATCAGTGCAAAAACTAAGTTTCTATGACAAGGCAACACCGAGGTATGGAGACAAAAAATGAGCAAGTTTGTATCTTGATTCTAATATCATAAATGCATTTTTCTGCTCGAGCTAAGATAAACTCTCTATGTATTGAAAAAAAAATACAGACGCTACTGTTACATCGATTTCAAGGAAACCCAGTACGGCGTTCAGCGAGAACACGAAAGACAAAGCGAATAATGTAGCCTAGAAACTCTATGCATTTCATCAGGCATATATGCAAAAGAGTACAAGAAGTGAGGGTCGGAAAACAGACGACATGTGAAAATGCATCGAAGAGATGGGCGTGGATTGAAAAGCTGCATCTGCTCCCAGTGCATGTACCTGATTTTGAAAATACGAATATTTTTTCATACCAAGAAAAGGTCGTAAAATGTTGTGTTTTCATCTAGCTGATAAACCCATACCCCTCTTTCTTGTTACGCAGTGTTGTTCAGGGTAGATTCAAAGACACACATATATGACAGACATAACACAGGTGTGACGGTTCTAGGGTCAGGGAAATGGAACACGAATTACCTTAATATTACAAGCCTATGCTGATAACCGTCGTCGATCATTTCTATGCGGCTAGTATGTTTAATTTCTTTCCCGTCTTTAAGCCACTGTACCTTGGAGGTTTTCCTTACTTCACACGTGAACACAACTTCAGTCATTTCGTCCACCTCTATATTAGCAAGACGACGCACAAAAATGCTAAAAGTTATAGAGAAAGAAGAAGTGATAGACAAGGCGAAGAGAAATTATATTGCAACAGAAAAAACAACGTTACGGGATAAAGTGTCTGTTCAAATTTATCTTTGAAGGGTTTCTCTAAGAGATATACTGACAACAATCAAAGTCAAAAGTTAAATATTAGCATCAATATGAGATAAATATTTACAAAGTGAAAAACAAGCTTTGAAGGAAAAACTTAGAAAATTAAAATAATTAAGGTTTTAATACAAAATATTTTTTAAACAAATAGCCTACCACTTAAATTATGGACAACGTGGAAAAATTGCCAATTTTGGCTTACAATATATTCCTACCTTGCTATGAACAGTGATACCATTGCGAAAATGGGCAATAATGTCATAAAACTGTAAACATTGGGTATTTAAATTTTACTTAAATACAAAGTACCTTAAAATGACTACCGTTCTCCATTTAGGAACTACCTGGGGGATAAGAGAAGGGGCTCCGACACAAAAAAAATAAGTAGTAAACGATATTCAATTATATTACTGTAGATAGTGATGATGAAAAAGAGGGCAAAATCACCTTGTTCATTTTATGTTTTTTCAAAGGAATGTGACAGCACGATGATACTACTCGAACACTGTGGCTCGGCCTATTCCCAAGCCTAGGATTACTTGATGCAGTTTATACTGTTCATTTTAAATTTTAAAAGCAGCTAACACTGTTTCTACCTCAACTATCATAATTTCGAAGATATTAGCCAATCAGAATTTTTCGAAAACTATTTTGTTTTCCCAGCCTTAATAAACAGAAAATCAATTGAACTTTTGGTTAGGTCAATGAAACAAACCATATGAACAAATAAGTTAAATTTTGGATGTTAGCTGGATCTCAAGCTGAAAGAAGGTAAAACTATACAGAGCTAAAAGCAAAAGTGTAAAATCGGGTGGTTCGAAAGTTAGAGTGAGTCTGGAATCCCTTTTGTATCCGTTTGTTGTTGTTGTTTTTTTTTTTTTTTTTTTTTTTTTTTTTTTTTTTTCTTTAAATGTACACTGCCCGGAAGAAAGATATTTTATTTTTCCTGGAGTATTTACTTTCCTCTTAGTTCTTCTAGAAAGAAAAAAGGAGAAGAATAACAAATAAAGCTAAGCAAACTGGTATAGAAGATGTGGGATAACACCCAAATATGAATAGCATGATTAAATAATAGTCAATAAGGAGCTGTTATAACACTATGCATGTTTGAGACAGACCATTGATCACTGTTTGAAACGTATTTTTCTGCGATATTCCGGGCGATGGATTTTTTGGAAAAAAACCAAAAACAATGTTGTTTGAAAAGCTTGAGTAAGCCATGTCACATGACTAGGAAATGGAAAGGAAGAACTTGGCAGTAGAGAGCTCAATAAAAGTGGATAAAAGCAAAATAATTTATCAGAATTAGTAATCAAAAATTATTTTTATTATTTGGTTACTACTTGTGCTACGTTGAATTAGCTAATTTTGAAAGCCAAGAAAATAAACAGCCAAAAAAGAGACAAAGTCAAAAAGACTCAACTAATCAATAACAAATTCTAAAAAGAACATATGTCTGGTGACCCGTAGGAGAGGTCCTGGAGATTTTCTGAATAAATTTTACAGGAAGCTTTGTCACCAAGTGTTATATGGTGCAGAATGCAAACAGACAAGTCAAAGAGTCTGTTGGGTGACAAGCATAAAAAAAGACAAGCAACTGTAATCTACACTCTTTTTGAGAATCAGATAGAAAGCATGTTGCTCCCTTCGCTCAAACATGAACCTTTAAGTACTTTTACCTCCCCCTCCCACACAAAAAAACATCTAGAAGATTCAATTCGATTCCCCAGCCATGAGACCAAAAAGGG